>NC_056736.1:405557620-405857620 GCF_019279795.1 Protopterus annectens
TGTGTGAATTTATCTTTACATTTTCCTCTTTTTTCATCAAAAATCCTTTTGGGCATTGCCCCTTCGTTTTTTTTTTCTGTCTGTGTTTAGCCGTTAGGCTTATTGCCCTATCCTTAGCCGAGTTAGGCTTTTGCAGTTTTCTGCAATTTTTTGTTAGCCGGTTAGGCTCTTAGCCATTTTTAGGCTTTCTGTTATTTACCTTTAGCCCATTTGGCTTATTCTGTGTTTGCTAGAGGCTTTTAAGAATCCGTTACAGTAAGCTGCCTTTTTGTTCTTGTAGTCTGTTAGGCTTAGTTTCATTTGCTAACAGTATATTGTTTTTCTTTACTGACATATTGTATTATTGTTACTATGTCTGAGAAGGCAAAATTGGGGTTTAAAAGATGCCCTAAATGCAATCGGAAGATGTCTGTAACTGATGGCCACTCCACCTGTGTATATTGCTTGAGAGAGGTCCATCTCCAGGAGGTTTGCTCCATTTGCCATGGTTTCAGCTCTAGAGTTTTGGCTGAAAGTAAACGTAAGTTAGTGGAGCGTGGATTTAAGTCTACTTTTCAGTCAGGCTTGGATTCTACTTTGGGAAAACCAAAACCTTCTTCACCAGCTTCTTCAATTAGTTCGGGTCCGAAGGGCTCTTTGGTTCTGAAATCATCCAAAGCTCCTGTCTTGGCTCCATTGTCATCTGAATCGACCATACAGGTAGTCGGTAGGAGCCGGTCCCCAATCTTGGAACCTGTATCTCCTACCTTCAGATCCCCAATTCAGGGTTCACCGGCTCCGTCGGTGGTTTCCCCTCAGGCTTCCAGACTGTCTGATTCAGATGTGGATCGAGTGGTACGGAGACTTTTGCAGGATCCAGCACTAGCTAAACGTCTGTCTGCTTCGATTCAAGCAGCTTCGGAACAGACAGAGTCCTCTCCTGTTTCTGCTCCTCCACCAACTCGAATTGAGACATCGGAGCTGGAGGAGACTGTCCAGTCGTTTGTGCAACCATCGATACAGACAACTCTGTCCTCTACTCCAGCAGTGGAATCTGGGAGCCAACACTCTCCTGTCTGTTCCTGGGGTGGGGTGGGGGGTCGAACCGATACGTCTGTTCCTACTCTCCCCCTTGGGGCTTCGGCACGGATGGGTTCGGCTCCTACCTCTGGCTTGGAGTCGATGGTTCTGGTGCGGGATGAGTCTTCGGTGTCTTTGGACCCGGGTGCTTCCTCGCATTGGAACCATGGTGCCTTCAGTGCTATGAGGAGGACTTTTCCCCCCTGGATTGCCATAACCTCTGATATGGCCACCTCCTCCCAGAAAGTGCCTGAATCTTCTCCGTTACTGCAGATCCACTGTAAGCGTAGGGACACAGAGGCTCAGTACGCCCCTTTGGGCAACCCTGCTCTTCTGAGACCTCCCCAGAAGTTCCCACTGAGTAAGTTCCTTTGAAGAGGTTATGTAAGAGGAGACATTTAAATTTCCCCCAGGAATCCATCACGTTGGACACTGATTTGGAGGAATCTGAAGGGTCCCCCTTTGAGGATATTTCCTTTGGGGATATCCTTGAGCAGAGGGGTGACTGCCCCTGAACCCTACCAAGGACGAATCGGTGCTCCTGAAGGCTTTCGGGTCTCGACCGTCCACCTCTTGGGTGTCTCTGCCCTTTGAGTTGATGGATCTTTTGTCTCAAAGGGTGTTGGAGTCACCGGATTCTATGAAGCCTTTCCCTAGGAGGCCCAACAAATACATTTCAGCAACTCAAGATAAGTCCTCCTTATCAAAACCCATATCTGTTGATGCCGTGGTGGTTGCGGCAGCCCCTAAGAAAGAGATGTCGGAGACTTCTACGTCTGTCCATCCTCCTAATATAGCATCTAGGATCATGGACAGATACGGTAAGCGCATGTTCAGTTCTACGACCTTTGCCCTTTGGTCATTGAACTACTTAACCCACTTCACAAGACTTCAGAGAGATCTCCTGAAGGAGCTTGGAGATGCTCTCCAGGGTGCAGTAGCCTATTCAGTGGCGGACAAAGTGACATCTCAGCTTGCTACCCTCAATTCCATCATAAACTCTTGCATGCGCCTTGTGTCTTATGCAGCTGATGGATCGAGTAGGGCAGCAGGTACAGGAATTGCTCTGTGAATACTTTCCTGGATGTGCTTGTGTTCTTTTGCGGAACCTTTTAAGTCGTCGTTTGTGAATGCCCCCTTTGATGGTTCTTCCTTGTTTGGACCAAAAGTTAGAGACCCTCACCAGATGTGAGCAAGACTGTAACACTCTGTCTGCTGTAGGATTCCATTTTTCTACCCCTACTAGACCTTATCCTACAGGTCAACTGGGGGGGGAAATGTGGTTCCGTATGACCCAAGGAGCCTTTCCAAACTCACAAGGTGAAGCCTCTTCCAGGAGCAGAGAAGGAGGCAATGGTGGAAGACTACGCCTACACGGCAGAGGGGTCTGCAGAACCAGGGTGACTGGGATCAGTTCCTTGGGAAACCCCATCGGCGCTCCTGAAAGGAGGCCTGACTGTCCTGCTCTGGAGGCAGTTGGGGGACGTTTGTCTTTGTACCTAGGTGCCTGGCTAAAAATCTCAGACTGATGGGTACAAAACGTTGTATCCAGATTAGCCATGGCTCTGTGGAACACAGCCTTGAGCATTCAAGTGTACCTACAAGCTCAGTTCCTGCCAGGCAAGCAAAATTCACTGGCAGACTTAAGTAGAAATCTACTGGACCCTCACAAGTTGAAACTGGAACCCAGCTCATTCAAACTTCTAACCCAGAGGTGGGGAACTCCGGAGGTGGACCTTTTTGCCTCCCCACAAAACCACCAATTGAACAAATTATGTACCAGGAACCCTCAAAGCAGAGCCTGGAAGATGGACGCCCTATCCATTACATGGGAAAAACTCTCAATGTATGCCTTTCCTCCTCTGCCCCTCCTCTCAAAAGTACAACTCAAGATCAAACAGTACAGGCCAAGGGCAATTCTTATTGCACCAGACTGGCCACGCCAGCACTGGTACCCACTCCTAGTCAGTCTGACAGCAGTGCCACCCTGGCACCTACATCAGACACCTTCCCTGCTGTCTCAGCATGAGGGACAGATTTTGCATCCGCAGCTGCACACCCTAAACCTTGCAGCCTGGCTTATCCCATTGAATACACCAGCAAACAGGTGCTGGATGTCATCCTTGAGGCCAGAAGGCCTAGTACTAGGAAATCCTACGCTGAAAAGTGGAAAAGATACTGTTCTTTGAGTCAATCTCAAGGAAATGACCCAGCTGTGCCCATCTTACCGCAAATCCTTGATTTACCTAGCACAACTGCTCCACAAAGGCCTATCCTTCTCATCCATTAAGATTCATGCCTTAGCCATCTCAGCTCATTATAATACTGAGCCTCCTCTCTTTTCTCACCCTCTCATCAAACAGTTCCTGTGAGGAACTAACAATTTAAGGCTCCTAGGAGAGCTCACACCCTGACCTGGGTCCTTAAATTTGTACTGGAGAAGCTCACCCCCCCCCCCTGAACCTGCTGCTTCAGCAGAGTTAACATTCCTCTCTTGGAAAATGGCCTTACTTCTAGCTATTACTTCAGCAAGCGGAGTGTCTGAGTTACAGGCACTAATGGCGATGGAGCCCTTCATTATTTTCCATGCTGACAAGGTTTCCCTCAGGACTAACCCTTCCTTTATGCCCAAAGTGGTATCCAGTGTGGCTCTAAACCAATCCATCCACTTACCAACCTTTTCCTAATCCTCAGAATAAAGGTGAAAGGATCCTGCACTATTTGGATGTGCAGAGACAGCTCAGGTTCTACCTTGACAGGACTAAGCCTTTCAGAAAATCTGACCAGCTGCTACTCAGCTTTGCTACAGGGGCAGAGGGCAAGGCCATTTCAAAGCAAACCATTTCCAAATGGATAGCACACTGCATCTATTTCTGCTACAAGCACTATGGAAAACCTACTCCTATGGGGATCAGAACTAATTCCACTAGAGCTACTTCAACTTGTACACCTATGTCTCATCTTCAACTTGATGAAGCAGTGACCTACTTTATACTAGATTCCTTCAAATCCTAGACTACCATGCCCCCATTCGCTCTTCCCGAATAAAAAATAAAATTGCCCCCTGGCTTACAAAACATACTAGGCAAAATATGCTCCTCGGAAGTAAAATTTGGGCCAAATGGAGAGCTTCCAAAAGTCCATCAGATCACTTTTACTTTAAACACTTAAGAAATGCCACCAAGAAAGACATTCTCAGAGACAAAAAAGACTATTACCTTCAACTTCAACAAACCCACCAACAAAAACCACAAAAATTCTGGACAGGCATTAACGAACTTCTTAAACCAGGGTACTCTAAATCTCCTGCCACTCCAGGATTTAACCATAATAACTCTAACCAGATACCTGATGCCTTTAATAACTATTTTTACAGAAGCCATTCTAACCCTAGCTAATACTTTACCACCCATCACCACTCCACCATTAAATGCCAGTAATACTCTTAACCTTTCATATTCAACCTGCACCCACATCCCTCATTTGCAACCTCCTTCAAAAACTTAAACCATGCACCCCTTCTGCTGACTGTCTTCCAGCAGAATTCCTGCAAATTGCAGCTAAAGAAATTGCCTATACCATCTCTATTCTTATAAATAGAACAATTTTAGAAAGCAAAATCCCTTCCATATGGAAAGTATCTCACATCATCCCTCTACACAAAGGTGGATCATCTACTGAGCTCTCCAACTTTCGGCCTATCACCTTACTCTCTCCAATAGCTAAAATAATGGAAAAGTGTGTACACAAACTACTTGGCCACCTTCTCCATAACAATTTACTTGCCGACTGCCTACATGGTTTTAGACCATTCCACAGCACAACTGCCCTGCTATTTTTTTCTGACTCCATAAACAAACATCGTAACAATAATACTTTCTCCTCTGCGCTGTTTATTGACCTCTCAAAAGCCTTCGATATGGTGAACCATAACATATTTATTGACATACTAAAAGCCCAATCACTCGACACACAAGCACTACATTGGTTTAAATACTATCTTGAAAACAGAAAGCAAGCAGTACTTTGGGATAATAATCTTTCTACTTCCCTCCCTGTAAACATTGGAGTACCACAAGGCTCTATATTAGGACCCCTTCTCTCTTCATTGTTTATTAATGATCTACATACCAAAATTCCTCAAGCCACCTGCATACAATATGCAGATGACTCAACTTTAATTTGTTCAGCCAAGTCCATAACCTCCCTCCAGTCCCTCACTCAAACAGTATTTAACAGTGTTGAAAATTGGTTTATGCAACAGTCTCCTTCTAAACTCCAAAAAAACAAAATTATTGCTCTTTGCTCCTACTCATAAAGTCACCTCATCTACACTTCACAGTAACCTCTAGCAATGGAACTAACATATCCCCTGATACTACAACCCATCTATTGGGAGTAACAATTGATAACAACCTTAGCTATGATGACCATATTAATTCTACAATAAAGTCTGTCAACAAAAAACTAGACACCCTTTACAGAATCAAACCCTTTCTTACTCCTTCAGCCAGAATCACTATTGCCCAGACTCACCTGATCTCTACCCTTTTCTATGCTCCTGCGATATATACCAACCTATCTAAAAACAACCTCACCAAACTTTCTACTAGTTATAATAACATAGCCAGATTTGCTACTGGCACCCCTTTCAGAACTCACCACTGTCACAACCTCAAACAACTGGGATGGTTAGAACTGCAAAACCTACTACTTTGTCAACAACTTATCACCCAAAAGATCCTTTATCACCCTAATAATTCCCCAATCCTTACTAATCTGATTACCCCCTACAAAAATCTTGCAACTCTATGCTCAGCTAACAAAATTCTAGTCTCCACTATTAAATCAAACAAACCTGGGGACTCTCTATTCGCCAATACAGTAGGAAAAAGCTGGAACCAGCTTCTTAGTGAACTTTCATCTCATGCTTCCACTCATCTCTTTAAAAAGCATCTTAAAGAATATCTTAAAAATCACTGGCTTTGTCCCTGCTCGAACCCAGACTGATATACCCTGACTGTTCTCTTTCCCCTTTTTTGCTCTCCTTACACTTCTATACTCCACTGTTCTATGTCGCATACCTGTAAAAAATATATATATATATATATATATATATATATATATATATATATATAAGAAATTTTTACAAGTCAATATTTTTTTCTTTTTTGATTGCTCTCTCTCAAATTATTGCTCTAAGTATTTGATCTTAGTGTTAACCTACTAAGGACTCTGTTACATTGAGGTGGACACAAGTTTATAATGTCCTGTAATTTTATTTTGACTATTACTGTATATTGTAATCTTTGCACTGCTAATGCTTGGAGCTTTTCTCCCCGGGCCTCTACTGAAAATGGACATATATCCAGTTAGACTATCCCGGTCAAAAAATGTAAAATAAAATAAATTAAATAAATTTCTCAGGGGAGTCCCTGTCAGGGACATCCTGGAGTTCTGTACACACCTTCACTAAGTATTACCACTTACCTATTTTTTTTCTAAATCCAGAGCTGGATTTCCTACAGCAGTCTTACAAGGCCTGCTAACCAACCCTAACACCTCTTGACTGCCTCCACCCTTCCTTAGCTTTAGGAATGAACCCAACTGTGATGACTGCAACAGTGAAACAGGAAAAACATAGTACAGATGTTCATCGTGTTACACTGCTGCAGTCATCACACTTGGGTTATCTGCCGTCAGGTGGTCCCACAGTTGGCCCGAGTTCCAAAGTCTTGGTCTGGCATCAGCTGCTGTCACTTCTTCCCTGACATCAGAGCAACAGGGGTATAAGAGGCAGCCGATGCCATTTTCTTCAGTCTTTCTTGCCCCGCGGTGCCCGAAGCAGAAGCAGTTCGCAAGTGCCGGTCAGCAAACTCCTGAGATTTTCAAATCGAATTTCAGACCGAAGTCTTCGGTCTGAACTTTTCTTGCTTCAGACCGATGTCAGAAAAAATTAATAATTGCATTTCTTGTGGGAAGCAAATACCTCATAAGGATTTTCATTCTTATTGTATCCCTTGCCTAGGCCCAGACCACGACATCACAGGTTGTCGGTTTTGTGCTAGGTTTAACAAACAAACTATTAAACGTCTGTTTGATTTCGCCCGACATTATTTTGGTAGAAAATTTAATTATACTATGCCATCGGAGCAACCGACGACCGGGATGCATAAAAAGCGCAAAGATAAGGACAGGCAGCCGAGACCCAAACCAGACACCGAGGCCTCTGCTAGGCCAGTCACCGGTTCTCCAGTTTTCAGTGAGGCGCCTATGCAGCCCCTGACGACCGCTGATTTAGAACCCCAGCCTGCATCCAACTCGCAAGTGGAGATTGCAGGGCCTCCAGAGCCTTTATCTTTAGGTCCTTCCGACTCCATGGCTGAAGGCGATTCCGGTGCAGTTGAAAGGCCGTCTGTTGCTGAAGGTGTCTTCAGACCAACTACACTTTCTATTCAATCCTATGCAAAGCTGAAAACTCCTTTAAAAGTAAGGAAGCGTGTACAGCAGTCTCCAGTACAAGGCCCCATGCCTAAGAAACAGATGCTTAAGATGGCTGAAGACTTGATTACCCTAATCAGGGGTTCCCATCCCCCACCTGACAAAAGGCCTAGACAGGAGGAGGACTACGCTTCCTCTGAACAGGTTTCCATTTCCTCAGATTCTTCTGGGGAACAGGAATACTTTTTTCCCCCTTATGAAGACTCTGATGCTGAAGAGTATTCCTTCAACTTCTCCCCCAGAAGACTACTCTTTTGGGGAAACTTTACATACCATGAGTGAACATTTCCACTGGGAAGGCCAAGATTACTCTGATTCTAAGAAAAGGCTCCGAGAGTTCCTCTTACTACCCCAGCACAGACCCCTTGCTAATCCACCTGTGTTAGACATTGTGGATGATGTTTATTCAGAATATAGCCTTAACCCAGATTCATTACCTCCTGCACCAGCCAAACCAGACAGATACTACAGAGTCCCTGACCCACATAAATTGCTATATAAAAGCCCTGCTGCTGACCCAGAAACCATTTCCCAGGGTCCCAAAGGGGTTAAGGCCTCTATTGCTAAAAATCCAGTACAGTCTGAAAGGGATTCTAGAGCACTAGACAGATGGGGAAAGAAAGTATATACCTCAGCTACTCTAGTTATGAGGGCCTTAAATTGCCAGTTTCACATGCTGAAATATCAACAATATTTGATGTCTCAATTAAAACAAAAAATGAGCACACACACACAGAGCAGCCTGATTACAAGGAAATGCAAGATTTGTTGCATACAGCAGAACAAGTGGGGAAACATACTTTGCAATGTGGATTTGATTCATTAGAAGCTTCTTGTAGAGCAGCTGTAACAGCGTCTGTCATACGTAGGCATGCTTGGTTAAAAGAACAACCTTTACCTGATCATGTTAAAGCAAAGTTATTGGATGCACCCTTACAGCAGGATGTTTTATTTGGTGTGAAAGCAGAAGAGGTTTTAAAGAAAATGGACGATAAGGCAAAATCTATGCAGATGGTCAAGGATTTTTTACAGGTTCAACCCCCTCGTTTCAGCAGAAATTGGCCAACCAAAAACTGGTCCTTTCCAACTTCTGACAGACCACAGAGGGGCAAATACAGACGCCCAAGGGGGCAGAGGTCAGCCACAAGGCTCTTACAAGCCATGACAATGGGGTGCCACAACCCAGAAAGGAGGAGAAGACAGGTCTCAAACTATCAGAAGACAATCACAATGACTTACCCTGCAGACTGCCAAGCAAATCACTCTTGGCAGCTCCCTTGGTAGGAAAACTTGCACTTTTTGCAGACAATTGGCACATCATCACAAAAGACAAATGGGGCCTAAATATTGTAACTCAAGGATACAGGTTCCACTTTCATACTTTACCAAGGATAAAAGGAATGCCAAACCTGCCATCAAATCAATGGGCAGAGGCTCAAAGACAAATTACAGCATTCATGGACCTGAGAGCCATTCAACAGGTTCCTACACAGGAGCAAAGACATGGATCTTACTCAAGACTCTTTCTGGTTCCCCGAAAGGACAAAGCCTGGAGACCCATTCTGGACCTTTCAATTCTAAACGCATACCTGGAAGTACCCAAATTCAAGATCCTCACACTACAGCAACTTCTTTCCATGCTGGGCAAGAAGGCTTGGCTAGTAACGTTGGACCTCAAGGAGGCATACCTGCATGTCCCTATCAGACAAAATTGCAGAAGATACCTCCGATTTATAGCAGGTACAACTCATTACCAATTCTCTGCACTGCCCTTTGGCTTATCTACTGCGCCCAGGGTCTTCACAAATTGCCTGGCACCAGTAATTGCATACAGCAGACAAGAATCCAAATATATCCATACCTGGACGACTGCCTTATTCAAGCAGAAAGCAAGGACATTCTTTTAAAACATCTGGCGTTTGTAAAAAAACCTACTAAGTTGCCTAGGGTACACAGTAAACGAAAAGAAGTCAAAACTAGTGCTCGCACAAGACGCAATATTCCTGGGTGCCATCTTAAATACAACGGCCCAGATGGCTTATCTCACGCCAGACAAGCAAGGACAACTGACTCAATACTTCAAAATTATGACAACAAAGACCCAACTCTCTGCAAGAAAAATTCTGCAGGCCTTGGGATTCATGGCATCTTGCATACTACTAATACCATATGCCAAACTGCATATGAGGAAATTACAATGGTACCTGAAAAGCATATGGACTCAACACAGCCTCAGCTTGGAAACAATAATACCATTCATTCCCTGCCTTCAACAGGAGTTTCTATGGTGGGCTCAGGCATGTCACCTCAACAAGGGTCAGCCTTTCACCTTGTCCACAGCCAGGCAAACAATAACAACAGATGCATCGGATTATGCCTGGGGAGCACACATAGCAGGACAGTGTATTCAGGGCAAATGGTCTGCAGATCAAATGCATCTCCACATCAATCAAAAAGAGATGCTAGCTGTACAAAATGCCCTAACAGCTTTCAAGGACCTCCTACATCCAGGACAACTTCTAATAAAGACGGACAACACCACAGTGATGTAGTACATAAACAAACAAGGGGGCCCACATTCCTACCCCCTATGCAGGCAAGCAATGACCTTGTGGAACACAGCACTGACCTACCAAGTTCAACTACAAGCACAATTTCTGCCAGGAAAGAAAAATACATTGGCAGATGAACTAAGCAGAAATATCATGGATCCTCACGAGTGGAAACTAGACCCACAAGTATTCACAATGATAACTCAAAAATGGGGGAGCCCAGACATAGATCTGTTTGCCTCCCCCCAAAACTACCAACTGCGAAAGTTTTGCACAAGGACATACCACACACTAGCTTGGAAAGTGGACGCCCTATCATTCATTTGGAAATCACTAACCGTGTATGCCTTTCCCCCACTGCCTCTTCTGGCAAAGGTGCTGCTAAAAGCCAGATTAGAGAGGCCACAAATGATACTCATTGCTCCAGACTGGCCACGCCAACACTGGTATCCAATATTAAGAACATGACTCAAGGCTCACCATGGATTTTACCTCAAATTCCTCACCTGCTGACTCAGCAAAACAATCAGATTGTACACAGCCAGCTCAAGACTTTAGATAATCTGCCATGCAGCCAGATTTAAACAACCAGTCAACACTTTTCTCTACAGCTGTTATGGATGTCATTCTGGAGGCCAGGAGACCCAGCACCAGGAAAACTTACTCAGACAAATGGAAAAGATTCTGCGCCTGGAACCAGACTGAAGGTCAAAATCCTCTTGTCCCAAATATTCCTCAGATTCTGCAATATTTAACTGAGATGTTGCACAAAGGCCTTTCCTTTTCATCTATAAAGATCCACGCTTCAGGTATTTTAGCTCATTATAACACGGATCCTCCTATTTTTTCACATCCATTGTTAAGACAGTACCTCAGAGGGGCTAAGAACATAAGACCGCCCCGGAGAGCACAAACACCAACTTGGGACCTCAGTTTTGTTTTGGAAAACTTACACTACCGCCCTTCGAGCCAGCTTTTTCAGCCGATTTACAATTTTTATCATGGAAAACTGCCCTCCTGCTAGCAATAACTTCAGCACGAAGAGTCTCAGAGCTACAGGTCCTAATGGCAGTGGAGCCTTTCATCATTTTTCATCAAGACAGAGTCTCTTTACGAACTTAACCCTTCCTTTATGCCAAAGGTAGTATCCAGTGTGGCTCTAAACCAAGCCATTCATTTTACCCACCTTTTATCCAAACCCTTAGAATAAAGGGGAAAGGCTCCTACAATCTTTGGACATTCACAGGCAATTACGTTTCTACTTGGATAAAACAAAGGCTTTCAGAAAATCTGATCAGCTCTTTGGATCCTATGCTGCAGGATCTCAAGGAAAGCCTATATCAAAACAGACCATTTCAAAATGGATAGGACATTGTATCCGTTTCTGCTACACACACCATGGGAAACCTGTACCTGGTAACATTAGGCCTCATTACACCAGGGCTACAGCAACATCAGCAGCCTTCCTCAGAGGGGTACCAACCAAGGATATTTTGAAAGCTGCAACTTGGAGTTCAGTGCACACCTTCACCAAGCACTATCACTTACCTCTGTACTCAAAAACCAGAGCTGGCTTTGCCACTGTAGTTTTGCAGGGTCTACTAGCTTCTCCAAACCCTTTTTAGTACCAACTGCCCAGCCTTAGCTTTGGGATTCAACCCAAGTGTGATGACTGCAGCAATGTAACACGATGAACATAGTACAGTTTTGTACCTACCATAAATGTAGATGTTCGAGTGTTCACACTGCTGCAGTCCAGGTTACCCTCCCACCTTCCCCTCTTCTTACCTGGGTTTTATCTATAGCTCCCTGGTTATACAATCTCTAAGATGTATTTTTATATGGTGTATTTGCTTACAGCTGTAGCTATTGTTTTCTACTTATGTAATTTACTTAAGATTATGTATTGCCTTCCTATTTGGGTGCATCTGACATCTTGTGCAAGAAAAACTGAAGAAAATGGCGTCTGCTGCCTCTTTTATATACCCCCTGTCGCACTGACGTCAGGGAAGAAGCGACAGCAGCCAATGCTGGACCAAGACTTTGGAACTCGGGCCGACTGCGGGACCGCCTGATGGCAGATAACCCAAGTGTGATGACTGCAGCAGTGTGAACACTCTAACATCTACATTTATGGTAGGCACAAAACTGTACTTTTTCTACACTTACCATAAATGTAGATGTTCGCGTGTATTCACTGTTGCAGTCCTGGTTTCCCTCCCTCCATCCCCCTGGTTTTCTATATCCTTTCTACCTATTCTCTTTATGGCAATCTTTTATGGCAGGGGTATTTACTTTTTACTGGAGGTGTTCCACACCAAGTAATAGCTTCCTATTTTGGGGGCTCCTGACATATGATGCAAGAAAAGCTGATGTAATGTCGTCTGCTGGACGTTTTATACCCCTGACGACCTGATGTCATGGAAGAGGCGACAGCAACCAACGCAGAGACCCCAAGACTCTGGTATTTGGGCCGACTGAGGGCTACCTGCAGGCAGATAACCCAAGTGTGATGACTGCAACAGTGAATACACTCTAACATCTACATTTATGGTAAGTGTACACAACTGTACTTTCCTGTTTGAGCTCCTGAACATCCTTTAAGCTTTCTGATTTGAATTCTCTCTTTTTAAGACAATTGGCAGCAAAGTTGATCTGAGGTATCTGGGGGGAGCAAGGGATTATGGGTAGGGTAGGAGGAGCTCTAGTTCAGAAGCTTTAGCTTGCTAATGGCCGAGTTGGAACTGAAGGCGGAATGGTAACCCACAGGTTTGATGAAGACTGAAGCAGACAATACAGATGGAACATTATGGTGAGTACATAACTTCTTAAGTATTTGAAAACACGTTTTTCTGTGGAGAACCCGAGTTTATTTTACTTTGTGGGGCTACCAAAGTGTTTTAAAGTGCTTTTTACTGTGTTTGCCTGTGAAAATTTGCCTTTTAAGGACTTTGTTTTTACTGGCATTTACTGCTTGTTTTCTCTGGGTAGGAGGCAACATTTTTGACTTGACCATTGAACAATGGTCAGTCCCTCTTTCAGCCACAAAAATGAAAAGTTAAGCTAATAGCCTTTGCTGTCACAGCAGGGTAGCAGTTTGCCTTAGCTGCAGGTAACTGACCTCAGACCACTCAGCTTTTACCTCAAATCCCTCTGATGTAGACTGAGAGTTAGCAACATCATCTGCGGCTGTTGGGGTCCCCTCAGTGGGCAAGGAAGAGCCACTCTTGTTAACCCTAGAAGGGGGAACAGGGAAGGCTTTTCTGTTTTGTCAGAATGTTGCGCTTAGCCCTGGGGAAGCAGCTGTTGCCATTAGTATTGCTGTTGGTCCTATTTTTCTTGTCAAAATGAAACGGAAAACTAAACGTGTATGCTCCTATTCAAATTTCCTTCTTTAGGGAGTAGTGCACTGGGTCTAGCTCCGGGTTTAATTCATGCTGTTGATCCTTCCCATAAAGTAGCTTCTGGTAAACGAAAGGGGAATACCTCCTTGTCTGCAGATATCTAAATCTGGACAGAGGATGTAGGGACAGATGCAGGGTTTTCTCCTCAGATTTCTGATTCAGACTCAGAGGAGAGCTCATTTCTTTCTCTTCCTGTGGGAGGTTCTCTTTCTCTGAGACTATTTCCAGAATTGTGTCAAGGGTTTTCACTGGGAGAATACTGAGGATTCTCAGTCACTAAGAACGTACTATGAGCTATTACAGAAGGAATTTTCAGAACCTGCACTCATTCCTCCAGTTCATTCAGCTTTGGGAGATGTGTGTATTGCTGACTGCAGTTTTTCTGCCAGTCAGCTAGCTGCCACAGATAGTATGTATAAAGTTTCTTGGTCTTTCAAGTTTTTATAGACTCTTCCCAAAACTGATCCAGCACTTACAACTGTAGTTAATTCTTCTGGTGTTACTATTTCTGATTAGGATGGGAAGATTTAAGTATGTGAAAAAAGTATATGTTTCTGCAACTTTGATTTTTCAGAATTTTGGTTTGTTTGGCTCTGAAAGCATGAGGAATGTTTTGTCTAGTTTCTTTTGAGGAAAATCTGCTTGAAACTTAATTTCTTCCATTGTTCATCACTACTCATTTTATACAAAGTGTGTATGTTGATACATCTTCAAGTGTTATGGCCACTGGTAGTGTAGGGTTTGCTTGCCTGCATTCTCAGAACCTTCCAGATATTGATAAAAACAAGTATTTAAAATCTCCTTTTGATAATGATTGTTTTTTTTTTGGCCCCTGTGCTACAGAGATAATCAAAAAGTGTGATGAATGGGATAAGCTGATACAGGGAGTCTGTAAGATATTTCAGACCTTTTCCAAATTTTCCAAGGGGTTCTGTAACTCCTCATCCAATTTTGGTAAGAAACGAAATACAGGCGTAATAAAATGCAGGTAAATGAACATTTAAGAGGAAATGGCAAGGGGGTTCCAAAAAGAATTCTGGAAACTCTCAAAACAACTAATTACAGTCCAGTAAGTCAAAATTACTATAAGAGATTTTATCCCCCCCTTCCACCTTGGCAGACCGTTTATCCCCCCCCCCCAGAAAGTCTGAATCTCCACTATTCTCTTGGGCAAGTGAGAGTTTCAGACATATGGGTTCTCAAGATCATTCTTCAAGGTTACCGATGGCAATGGGAGGAAATTCCTCCTATCCAGGGGTTAATTCTTCATCCTCCAGACAAGACTCTCTTTGTTTCCACCTGTCCTTCATCACATGCTGTCCCAGGGAGTGATGGAACAAGTTTCCCCTTTCCAGGTGAGAAAGGGGTTTTCAAGAATGCTTTAGTGCCCAAGAAAGGAAATGCTTTGTGACCAGTTGTGAATCCTTCTTTGCTAAACCTGTTTAAGTGCTCAAATTCAACATAACGTAATTTCACAACTTGTTATTTTCCTCATTTTAATTTCCTGGTAATATTAGATGTAATGCGATCCTATCTCACTTACATTCATAACTGATGGGCTCGGAGCTGAGAATCGGCTCCAACTTGGCTGATACACTAGCACGAAGTCTCTCATTGGCTGGGCAACCCCCTTATCCCAGGATGCACCATGCCCAAACCCCCAGATCTCGTTTGCCGCTCCTAGAGTAACGACATGGTCTCGACTTGGCTGTGGATAAGTACCCTTCTTTTTTGGCCTTTTGGTCGCTTTTAAGCAGTTAGCTTTAGAATTTATATTCAACAGCTATTTTAATAGCTATCTTGTTGGTATTTCCATTGTGAGTGACTGTGTTTTTCTTTTTGAATTGTTGTGGTAATCCCTTCTGTTTGGCGGGCTAGGCCCGTTTTAGTTAGAGGGCCTTTTCCCTATCTCTTTTAAGTGTAAGTTAGAGCTCTTTCTGCCCCTTCCCTCCTTGTGTGTTTTGAGTGTGTTACAGTGAGTATGTCTGGCAAAGAAAAGGAACATAAGCCATCGGGCTTTAAAAAATGTTTGAAATGCAGTTACAAGATGTCGTTGACAGATGGCCACGCCATCTGTGTTTATTGTTTAGGGGCTAAACACTTGCAAGAATCTTGCAGTGTTTGCCATGCTTTCTCCTCTCGTGTCCTACACGAGAGAAAGAATAAGCTTATCCTGAAGGGTCTGATCAAACCAGTCTTCGAGGAAGCTTTGGCCTCTTCTCCCTCCTCGAAATTGAAACAAAAGAAGTCTTCGGCTCCAACAAGTCCGTCGGAGCCGCCTGCTAAAAGAGCTTAGTCTGTGTCCCCTTCCTCTGCTCCACTGGCGTCGGAGCCGAAGGATAGAGGATCTAAATCTGGGTCTCCTTTCTTGGCTCCACTGGTTTTGGAGTCTCAGGATGAGAGATCAGGTACTCTGTCCCCTTCCTCGGCTCACTGATTTCGGAGCCGCAGGATAGAGGGTCTAAATTTGGGTCTCCTTCGTCGGCACCATTGGTCTCGGAGCCGCAGGAGAGTGTTTCTGCTCTGGGGTCGGTTTCGTCGGCTCCTGAGCCGTCAGTGCCGAAGGGGGTCTCTGTTCTGGTAGAGTCTGCTTCGGCCCCGATCCTTTTGGAACCGATTCGGAGCCGGTCTCCTAGCCTTGTCTCGGAGCCGATAGAAAAAGTTTCTCGGCCCCCTTCTATTTCCTCCAGGTCCTCTAGGCTTTCAGATTCGGATGTAGATAGGGTGGTCCAGAGGCTCCTCCAGTCACTTGTCTTATCCAAATTATTTTAGGCTCCGGCCCAGTCGGCCCCAGAGCCAGCCCTTTCGATACAGTTTCTTCCTCCTTCGACAACCTTGGTGTCGTCTGAGTCGGAGTTCGCAGAGTCGTGTGAAGTCCTTGAGTCGGTCCCGAGACCCACTGCTAGTCTGTCGGCACTGTCTTCAGCTCCAACCCTTTCTGTGCCTTCCAGAGGTTTTGGTTCTTGGGTGTCCTCAGCCGGGCCGGAGAGGGATTCGTCTGGGCTTCTGGTTTCGGCCCCGAGTCTCCCTCTTGGCAACTCGGCTAGGGGAACCCCGACACCGGTCATGGTCTCGGGGACGGGCCTCTCCTCAGATTCTGGTGGGCCCGCCTTCGAGGATATGAGGAGCGCGCTGGCCAAGTCCGTGGTGACTTCACCTGAGTCTGTGACTCCTTCCCTAGACACGGCGGCTAGAGCTTCTGGTGCCCCCCTGTCTTCGGACAGTGTGGCTCCTAGGCCTGAGGATTCCTCCTTGTGTGGTCCCCTGTTTTCCGAGGAGCCTTCCGAGTTCATGCCTGAATAGCCCCCCAGGAAAAAATTGTGCAAGAGGAAGCACATAGACTCCCCAGATGAGTCTGTCACCTCGGACACCGACCTCGATGATGCGGAAGAGTCCCTGAAGTCGTCCTCTGACGATGTCTTGTTCTCCGATATCCTGGAGATCTTGAGACAGAGAGGAGACTGGCCATCCAGAACCCCTTCCGCGGAGGAGTCTGTCTTCCTCAAGGCCTTCGGAGCCCAACCCTCCACCTCCTGGGTGTCTCCACCCTTCGATGAGTTACTGGACCTTATTTGTCGAAGGGTGTGGGAACACTATGACTCTGTGGAGCCAGTTCCTTCTCGCCCCAACAAGTTTTTATCCGCACCCCCTGGCAAGGAGTTTCTAACCAAGGGAGTTTCGGTTGATGCTATGGTGGTGGCGTCTGCCACCCAGCAAGATGTGGCAGAGGCATCTACTTCTATCCATCCTCCTAACAAGGAGTCCAGGAGCATGGATAGGTACGGGAAGCGTACCCTGATGTCAGCGACCTTTACCCTGCGGTCGCTGAATTATTTATGCCACTTTACGAGGCTCCAAAGGGATCTCATAAAGGAGTTGGGAGATACCCTGTCGGGTAACGTGCCTCAGGCGTTGACGCAGTCTGTCAACACCCAGCTGTCTACCCTTTCGTCCATTGTTAACTTGTCCATGAGGCTCATATCGTATGCAGCCGAGGGGGCGGGTAGGGCAGTGAGTTCGGGCGTAGCCCTTAGGAGGCAAGCCTGGATGCGCTTGTATCACTTTGTGGAGTCTTCCTTCACTGACACTCCATTCGATGGGTCCTCTCTCTTTGGTCCTCTCTCTTTGGTCCCAAGGTGAAAGACACACTCACTAGATGTGAGCAGGAGGGTAAGACTTTGTCTGCCGTTGGGGCCCGTTTTTCGCTTCCCTCGAGACCTTATCCCAAGGCTCAGAGGGGAGGAAAGATGTGGTTCAGGAAGTCCCAAAAGTCTTTCCCCGCCCATTAGAGTGACCCCCCCCTTCCAGAGGCAGAGGGGGGAGGGTATTCTGGAAGACGTTGCCCTAGAGGCGGCGGAGGCCCCCGCAATTTAGGAGATCGCGAATCCTTTCGTGGTTCCTCCTTCCAGCATCCATGAGGGACTGCCCGACTGTGCATCTCCGGAGCCAGTTGGGAGGTAGATTCTCAACGTATCCAAGGGCCTGGGGTTCCATCACTCGGGATCAGTGGGTGCTTCGTATCATCACCGGAGGTTACACCATCCCCTTTATCTGTCCCCCTCCACAGTCAAGGAAAATCCCGGACGTGCCACCCAGTCAACGGTATCAAGCAGCCACAGAGGTCGCAAAGCTGCTCGGAAAGGGAGTCATCCAGCCAGTCCCCGCAGACCAGACCGGATTAGGAACTTACTCAAAGTTATTTTTGGTGCCGAAAAGAACAGGGGACTTGACCCATTCTGGACCTCAGCCACCTAAACCGCTTCGTAAAGAAGTCCAAGTTCCGGATGGTCACGTTGCAATCCATTTTCCCATTACTAGAAAAAGGAGTATGGATGTGCTCCATCGATCTCAAGGACGCTTATTATCACATCAAGATAAACAGGGCGTCCAGGATTCATTTACGCTTCCGCCTAGGAGCCGGTCACTTCCAGTTCCGAGCCCTGCCCTTTGGTCTCACCACAGCCCCCAGGGTGTTTACCAAATGTGTGGCAGTGGTGATGGCTCACCTGAGAGGTCTGGGATTCCAGGTGTTTCTGTATCTAGACGACTGGCTCCTTACCGCCCCCACCAGGCATCGTCTTATTCAAGCAGTGAGGGCTACCATCGAATTGGGACACCTATTAGGAATTACATTCAACTGGGAAAAGTCTGTATTGCTGCCATCACAGCGTGTTGCCTTTATAGGCGCAGAGCTAGCCTCTGTAGAGATGCGAGCATTCCTTCCAGCAGAGAGGATAAAGTTACTACAGGACCAAGTATTAGCCTTACTACCCCAAAGAAAAGCCCCAGCCAGGATGGTCCTTCAGCTTTTGGGGTCGATGGCGGCCGCCATTCTTCTGGTCCCTCTGGCAAGATTGCACATGTGAATTCTCCAATGGCTCCTGTTGTCCCAGTGGTCATACCAAGATCTGCCCTTGTCCTACCCGATTCTCATCACGGAAACGTGCCGGCGAGATCTTCGTTGGTGGATCCTCTCCTCCAACCTGAACCAGGGGAGTCTCTTCTGCCCCCCCTCCCCCATTGCCACATTGATCACGGACGCCTCCCAGATAGGGGGAGGGGGCATTATCTGGTCAGGCCGGTTCAAGGCACGTGACAGAATCACAAAACCCACTTACATATCAATGTTCTGGAAATGAGGGCAGTGCTTCTAGCATTGCAGGCACTTCACAGCTCTCTTCCCAAGGGTACCATCGCAATCTTCTCCGACAATATGGCGTAGTATGGTACCTGAACAGGCAGGGAGGAACCAGGTCTTATCCTGTTTGCAGGGAAGCCATGAGAGTTTGGAACTGGGTGATCGCTTCCCAGAGATTTCTAGTGGCAACGCACATTCCGGGGAAGTCCAATGTGATAGCAGACAGGCTGAGCAGAGTTATTCTGATGCCTCACGAGTGGTCCCTGAACGACCAAGTAGCGGCTCAGATCTTCTCCAAGTGGGGGTTTCCTTGTTGTGACCTTTTCGCCAGCCCCTGGAACGCGAAGTGCAGCAATTTCTTCTCCCTGACCCCCCCCCCCCCAGGGACACTCTAGCCCACAATTGGCCCTCCAGTCTGCTCTACACCTTCCCTCCGGTCCCACTACTTCCAAAGGTGATTCAGAAGGCGATCTGCTTGGGAAGCAGCATGATTTTGATCGCACCACACCGGCCCTGCCAAGTTTGGTTTCCTTTCCTTCGGAAGTATGCAGTGAAGGATCCTTGGATTCTGAACCCAGTTCCAGACCTCCTGACTCTTCAGTCAGGTCAGCCCCATCCATCACTGCGAACCTTCAAGCTAATGGCTTGGCTGCTCCACTTCCGACCTTAGACAGCATATCCTTTCGCCTGACATGGTCCGGATTCTGTCTTCTTCTCACAGAGCTTCCACTAAGGAGATATATTCTAATAAATGGAAAAGGATTGCCATTTGGGCCCAGCGGCACAACCTTGACCCTCTGACAGCCCCGGTGTCAGCAGTTTTAGATGTCTTGGCAACTCTTTTTAGACAGAGTTCTGCTGTCTCCACGCTTAAAGTCCAATTGGCAGCGATTTCTAATTATCATGTTGCCTTTGAGCCTTCACTCATGAGTCATAAGTTGTGTAAGGCTTTCTTAAGGGAGCTTGGTTGCTTCGCCCCCCAGTGTCGCAACCTGTTTTGCCATGGGATTTGAATGTAGTTTTAGGAGCCTTGACGTCTCATCCCTTCGAGCCGGCGGCCACTTGTGAGCAAAAGTTCTTATCTTGGAAGACTGCTTTCTTGGTAGCTATTACTTCAGCCAGAAGGGTTTCGGAGCTTCAAGCCCTTTCTGTTAAGCCCCCTTATCTAATCTTTCACAAGGATAGAGTATCTCTAAGACTAAACCCGCCATTTCTTCCGAAGGTTTCTTCTGCTCTTTGTCTGCAGCAATCTATAGAGCTACCAGTTTTCTTTCCAAAATTTTCCAACAAGACAGAATACAGACTTCATCAGTTAGATGTGCATAGACACCTGAACAAGTTTTACTTGGATAGGACACAGCAGCAAAGGAAATCAGACCAGTTGTTTGTGGCCTTTGCAGATAACAGGATTGGCAAAGCAGTAACTAAGACCACTATTGCTAGGTGCATTACGGATTGTGTTTCATTTATCTATGCATCAACAGGAAGGGACCTTCCATTTCCAGTTAGAGCGCATTCTACTAGGGCTATGGCTACTTCAGTGGCCTTTCACGCCAGACTGTCGGTGGATGAGATATGTGCAGCAGCCACTTGGGCTTCTCCACATACTTTTATTTCTCATTACAAACTGGACGTGGCCTCTAGAGGTCGGGCGTCCTTTGGTTCCACAGTGCTCAGGAGTGTTTTCCAGTGAGCCTCCCAGGATCTAGGTGCTAGGGACGCTGTCCCATCAGTTATGAATGTAGGTGAGATAGGATCGCATTACATCTTTCAGTTATGTAATTATCATAACGATAGATGTATGTGATCCATCTCGCCTACATTCTTACGTACCCGCCCTCCTTCCCCCCTACCTGTTGGATCTGGAGGAAACACTATTGTACAGTCGGAGTGGCTCATGTGGATGAGTTGTTGTGGGGCAAACAAGATCTGGGGGTTTGGGCGTGGTGCATCCTGGGATAAGGGGGTTGGCCCAGCCAATGAGAGACTTCGTGCTAGTGTATCGGCCGAGCCCATCAGTTATGAATGTAGGCGAGATGGATCACATACATCTATCATTATGGTAAGTACATAACTTAAAAGATTTAAAAGATGCTTCTCACATTCCTATTCATCCAGATTTCAGGCATTTCTTAAGGTTTTATGTGTCTGGATCCCATTATCAGGTCTTTGCCTTACATTTTGGACTATCATCTGCACCAAGACTGTTCACAAAGAGTTGACTCCAGTTATAGCTGCTAGCAGGTTAAGGCTACCCACATTTTTCCATATTTAGATGACTTGTTTATCTTTGCAGAGTCTCTTCAAGAAAAGTGTCATAAATTCCTGTTTTGGGTGAGAGATCTCTTACACAAGTTGGGTATTACAGGAGAATATTCAAAAGTCTTTCTTGACTCCTCCGAGGATTTTGTTTCCGGGATGTTAACTAAACACCACAGTTCAAAGAACTTTTCTTCCAGAGGAAACCAAGTATACCTGAATCTAGGGTTTTTCCACTCTGACGTCTGTGAGGGAATACGTCAGGATTTTGGGATTTGCACTTTCTATTATCCTTGTGATACCCCTGGCAACACTCCACATGAGAAAGATACAGTGGTGTCTATAGTCCCTTTTGTCCCACCACCAACTCCTTTTGCCTTTTCAGATCTCAGTGCTGGGGTTTGTCAGAAAAGAAAGTCACTTTGAGACATCCCTAAATCCAGTTATCCCCTTCTCCCTCCTATTCCAAACAAGTTAGTCATCGCAGACACCTCAGATTTTTTTGCAGGAGCAGTGTCAGAAGGGATAAAAATACAAGGTGTGTAGGACACCAAGGACAGATGCAAGCACGTAAATATGAAAGGGATGCTTGCCCCGATTAAAGCATTTAACTCTCTGAATCATCTGTGGTCCCCTGGACCTCTTCAAGTTGTTGCAGACAACACCACAGTCGTGTGGTACATCAACAAACAAGGAGAAACCAGGTTGTACTCCCTCTGCAGACTCACCATATTATCTTAAGGTATAGCTTCACCGCACAATCTTACTCTGTAGGCATCCTAGATTCTGTCAGAGCAAAATTTGTGGAAAACAAGCTTGAGCAGGAAAAGGGCAGACTGTCAAGAATGGAAACTAGATCAAGGGGTTTTACAAGATTTGATCCATCTGTGGGGAGATCCTTAAGTAGAGCAGTAGTAGAGCAGGACAAGGGCAGACCGTCAAGAATGGAAACTAGATCAAGGGGTTTTACAAGATTTGATCCATCTGTCGGTAGATCCTTAAGTAGACCTCTGGCAAGATTCTCCAGGACTCCATGCAAGAAGGCCTGGAAGACAGATGCTTTTTCCTTTCATTGGACAGGAATGTTCATCTATGGTTTTCCACCCTTTCTCCTAATGTTTGAGTTGCTTCTAAAATTTCAGAAGAATCCCCCAAGGTCAGTGTGATGACCCCCTTCTGGCCCAGGCAGTTGTGGTTCTCCCTTCTTTGGGAAATGACAACAAGCTTCCTTGCAGACTGAACCTACTCATACAAGAAGAGGGGTGTTTGTTACACTCCAACACCAATTAACTTCAATTGACTCCCTGAATGATAGTGTCTTGATTCCTTTTCAGCACCTGTTTACTGAGGATTTGTAGCAGGTATTTAGTGAGGCAAGAAAGCCTGCTACTAGAAAATCGTATACTAGCAAATGGAAAATGTTTTCCATTTGGTGCCAACAAGATAACTAGCATCCATTTGGGGCTAGGTGATCTCTGGTTTTGCAATAGTTGTGAGTTACTAGCCCATGGCTGTTTTACTCCTCTCTGGGGTCCATTTGTCTTCCATTTCAGCATGTCAGCTGATGGATCCTCATTTTTCAATCCATTCTCATTACAAAGTTTTTTAGAAAGGGGTTTTGCATAAGAGATCTCGAAGAAAATTGGTGTCTCCTCCATGAGATCTTAATTTTGTGTTAGAGAAGCTAACACTTGCTCCATTTCAACTAGCTAACCAGACTGATTTTTGAGGTATTTAACATGGAAAATAGTTTTACTTATTGCTCTGACCTCTGCAAGAAGGGTGTCTGGGTTGCATGCTCTTATGGTGAGTCAACCCTGTCTCATTTTCCACAGGGACAGGATTTCTTTGAGTAGTAATTCTCCTCTTATGCCTAAAGTGTTACCTGTGTTTACTTTAAGCCAAACTATCCATCTCCCTATTTTCTTTACTGAATCCAAAAATTAGGGGAAAATGATACTCCATTCCTTGGATGCCCACAGACAACTTGGTTACTATCTCTAGACAGAACTTCATCTTTTGGATCTTCAGTTCAATTGCTCATTTCTTGAGAATGTTAGCAGGGACAGCCTGTGTCAAAATTGACTATTTCCAAATGGTTGTCTAAGGTTTTTACCTTTTGTTATACTCAGCACAACAAAGCTATTCCAGGCAGGGTCAAGGCCCACTCTACCAGGACCTTGGCTTCATCTATGGCTTTTTGGAAAGTGTTAAATTCTAGAAGTATTCTAGAAGCTGGAACTTGGTCCTCTGTACATACTTTTGCAAAGCACTATAGGCTTGATTCCTTTTCTAGATCTTGATCAGGCTTTATAAGGACCATTCTTCAGGGACTCCTGGACTGTCCTGTTCTTCCACTACCCAAATGTAGTTAGCTAGGGTAGTCTACTACCCATATATCTTATGCTGCCACTGCAGTGATCAGTATGATGTACATAGTACAGTTGTGTAAGTAAATTTTAACATAACAGTAGATACTTGAATGATCCCTGCTGCAGTAGCCTCTCCTTCCATTCCCCTTGTTTTTGGTTTGATGCTTTTTGCCAGGTGTGGCTATTTTTTGTTCTTCCTTGCATTGGCCTTTCAGAGCTAAGCCTCCTTCTCTCTGTTGGCAAGAAAGCTCTGAAGGGCTTGGTTTCTAAACTTGTCTTTTAGTCAGCTTACTTGAGTTGCTTGACAGTTTGGGCATGTGGTTGATGGCCTGAAGCTTTGGAAGCTGTCTGGCGTTATATCCTTGGAAGGATACAACCCATATAGCTAAGGCTACTGCAGCAGTGATTATTCGAAAAGCTACTGTTATGGTGAGTTTACTTACACAAGTGTACTTTGTTTGCCTTTAAAAAGGAGATTGGATATACTGTTTGGAGGATATACTGTTTGGAGCTCCAGGATATGCAAGTACACAAATATTGCCATGGAATCCAGGAGGTATCTGGACCTTCTGAATAGGAACTATTCAGTAGTAATTCAGTAGTTTGCTCTTCCGTGTAACCATAGTGTCCAGGAATATTCATAAAGTTTGTGGCAGTAGTAGCAGCAATGCACCAGAGACTGCCGAGGAGCAAAGTCTTCCTGTACCTAGATAGTTGGCTTCTTAACTGTCCCTTCTCTGGAGCACCTCAACTAACACTGTCTGATCAGACTCATCAGTCAGCTGGCTATTACTATCAAATTCTCCGAGTCATGGCTCAATGCCATGCAGCATCAGTCAGCTAGAGTTAACATTCTTAAGTCGCAGCTTACTCCCTCCCTGCACATCCCCTTTTGCAAAAATGTTTCTGTTGGAGGAGGAAGTCTATCCCCCCTGCCTAAGAAGGGATGGCAGATTGAGCCCTGAAAATGTTAGTATTGTTTGCAACAGCTATCCAAATGGTACCCCAGATATACTGACATGAGACTCCTGCAATGGGCCATATATTTCCTATGGTGACAGCATAAGGGGCACATGTTGCGATACATTGCCTTTGTGGTCTTGTCCAAAAAATTCCCTGTCATGGCTTCATATGCCAAATTTGACCAGAGGCAACCCATTCCAAAGCCCACTGTCATTCCTTTTGAGTACAGCACATGCCTCTACCCTAGATGGGAAAGGAGGCATTTCCAGGGAATTTTCTTTGCCCATCAGTGCACTAGAACTAATTTTCTCGTTGTAGATGTTCTAAGACCACCTGCCCTGAGGCCAATTAGCCATTCACTTGGAGAGCATGAATGCTTTGTGGTACATCAACATGCAGAGAAGGATAGACCTGTTTCAATTACCTACAGATAAAATATGTCCCCATTACAGCTTCCTAAATCTAACCAAGAAAAACAAGGTGGGTGATGCACTCATAGATATGTGGTAACAGATCATATGTATTCTGTATGTCTACCTGTCAGTGACTTTTTTTTTGTGAATACCATCCACAGTCCACAGCCCCAGACCAAACTGATATTTATAGCACCATACTGACCCAGGCAAGTATTGGTTACTCGGCTAGCTCCACATATTCTGTAGTAATTAACTCTCTCACACTGAAGGGGAAGAAATTTTGACCTACCTGCAAAAGCACTCTACCAGGAAGATGTATAGATAAGTGGAAAAGATTATTCAACTTCTGACTGGGATAGATTACAAATCTGCACTCCCTAGACAAGGTTCTTCTAATGTCTAGAAGTGCTGTTTAACCAAGGGGTCATTTATTCAGGCATCAGAATGCAGTTAGCAGCCATTTCCATGTATCATTTGTACCAATACGTAGCACTAAGAATCAGCAAAGCCTTCCTCAAAGGCGTTTTTTATCTAAGGCCACTGATCAGGGATTCACTGTCTCTTTAGGATGTGTACTACATCCTAGAAATTCACACAAGGCCAGCACTGATCACAGACCTGAAGTACCTGTCATAGAACACTGTTTTATGTGGTAGCTGTCACATTGTCAAGAAAGGTGAGTTTTAAGCCCTTTCTATCAAAGTGTCATATCTCATGTATCTTATTAACAGAGTGATTGTTAGAACCAGCTCAACAATCATACCCAGAAATCACAACAGGCAAGATTTGGATACGTTTGTCAACCTTTCTGAAACAAGGGAGAATACCATCTACATTGCATAGATGCATGTCCACAGGGCACTCTGATTTCTGTTTTAACAGAACTGAAGAGGTCAGGAAAAATGATAAAATGTTATCCTTTTTGCCCCCTAAAAGAAAATGCCTGTAGGTGCCTTAAAATTAGCTGCACTAGATGGATACTCTGCCTGTGACCCTGAAAGCCCATTCCAGCAAACCAGTGCCACTTCCACTGTTTTTCATAAAAACGTGGGTTGGAAGGCAGTATTTCTAGAAGGGCAGGGCCTAGCCTAGAACAGGAACAGGAGTTCACCTGCTCAGACTGAGGGTGAGTCCTTTCCTAACAGACCTAATGAACTGGACCAGTTGCCTGCTCCTGCAGCACTGGAGTACATTCCTTTCTCATTCTGCAGCTCCCTTGGATTGTCTCTTTTCAAAGAAAATTGGGAAGAATTTACTCAAGACAGATGTATCAAGACAGATTCATATTTTGTTGTCCATTTATGTTGCCAGTTGATGCCCTTTCAGCACCCCCGCACCAGAAAGCCCTCCACAACAAAAGCACCACAAAAAAAGGCTCTCCAACATTTTTTCCCATTTACCTTAGCTGTGGGCCCCATCTGTAGTAGAAAGATCAGAAGGGTTTTATTCTTTTATTCGCATAGTACCACAGAAGGACAGAGAGGGATTTATCTCTCCTTCAACACTTATCCTCACCTTTATCTGGACATTCATTTGTTGCAAGTTCAAGATGTACCTGCTGGGCAAAAGATTTACCCTGGGTAACTTTAGATCTTGGATGAAGGAAAATACCTAGTCTCATCTACTATAAGTTACTCAGGCACAAGGAGTATCTGAGGATTCCGAGGATTCTTCTGGTCATCAGTCTGCATTTGCTTCATATACTGCCTAGACTACCAGGAGTTCACCACAGTTCTGGCCAGTGATATAGCTTACTTCAGGACTTACAGGACTTCAAATCTATCCTTATTTACACAACTGCCTGATTCTGGCTCAAAGAAAGACTTCTACAGCATCTGGAAATATGTTAGCAGTGCTAAGATGCCTGATGCCTTTCTGAATCTAGATAAAAAGTCCAGTCTAGTACAGTACCAGACATGTGCTTTCTGGGTGTGAGACTGCATACAGCAGCCCAGATGGCCTTTTAACCCCGGACACACAAAGAGTTATCACTTTATCTAACCTCAGTTGTTTCACCAACCACAAGTTAGGTATAACCTTCAGAAAACAATCCTCTTTTGTGGCTACTTGGGTCAAAGGGATGTTCTCTTAGTCAGGCCCACCCTAGTATTTAACTGGGGAGACTGTCCTACCTGTTACTGAAGACTGAAAAAGTTATTTGCTGTAATGTTAGATCTTTAAGAAGTGTGTTCACGTTCAGTAACACACCCCAGTCAGCTTTCCCCCATCAAGAGCCTGGGGCAAGTAAACCCAGGTTCTAGTTCCTCCTGTATTTGTAGACCCATAGTAATTGAACTGGAAACTACCTTTTGCCTGTTCCCCTCTTTTTTTTTTTTTTTTTTGGGTCACTTGCAGTCTGTAATCTTAGTTTAACCATCATCCATACAGAAAAATGAACTGGAGAGCTAAGCAGCACAAAGGGAATTTGGGAGAGGGTTAAAACCTGAAAGAGTTTCAGGTACTGAGCAGATATAATGCTGTGACATATAATCGGACCTTTTCCCAAAGATAGACACAGTTCTTGAAGATGTAACATTGTGGTAAGTACATAATTTTTGTATCTTCATCATTGGACAGTTCTACCTGATGACCTTAACTGAAGTAAGGTCTTCACTTTGACAGGAGTAGGTGTTTCAAGTCTTATTGCAGAAGATGACGACTTTGGACTTTTAGTCTGGGGTGCTCACCTTCTCTGAGCATTATTTGAACCAGGGTGCAGAGAGTTAGGCCTCTTCTAGGTAGACTTTTCTGTAGATCTCAATCTTCTGAGCTGTGTTCTTGTGAATTATGACTTATTTTACCCTGGTGACCTTTTTATTTTTTTTTAAGTTCACTCCAACATTATGACCCATCATTAGGTCTTTGATATTAGATTTAACTGATTCTTTGTATATAAGTTGATCTGTAGGAGAACTTCTATTGATGGATGTGGACTGCTGTCCTTCCATCTCCTTTTAATGGGTGGTCCTTACCTCCAGCCTTGGTTGTCTGTGTTTCTTGTAATTTAGACATGTGTATACTAGTGTTTTGGAACATACTAGGCAAGTAATCACAGGGACATTAAGATGCCTAGCCATATATGCCTTTAAGCAGACAAACTTAAAAGATCTTGCCACCCTTTTTAAGCACTTAATAGTGCTCTCCTTCCAAATTGAGCGGGGTATTACATGATAATCCTAGTGTAAGTTTGTGTCTCCCCATTCAGTCATCAAGACCAGCCTTAAATGTATCTAAAGTGTAGTACATTGTTTGATCCATAGTAGTAGTAACTTATTCCATAGACTATGAATGCATTTAGTTTGGAACCTCTCTCTCCAGCGAGTCTTGTTTATTTGGTGGTGTAGATTTCATTCCTTGGTGTTTGAAAAGTCACTGGTTTTGCAAAGAAATAGGAGGCCATATAAAACTTAGTCTTTCGTGGCTCAAAAAGCGAGACACAAGTCACCTCGCAGCAACCTGTAGGCTACTAAATATAAGGAAAGTTGTGCTAATCTATCAGGGTAGTTGAAGGATTTAAGACCTTTACTTTTTATGGTTAGAAATCTTTGGAGCCTTTTCAGGTGATCAGTATTCTTGGATTTTTACATACCAAAGGGCATCCATCACATTCAGTGATAGATCTAATAAGGGAATAGCACAGTGGCAGGATGACCACTTTAACTCTTGAAGATATTCCCTCGGAAATTAACAGGGACAGATAGAAGGATTCCATAACTGTGGTGGAAATGTCATGATTGAATGAGAGAAAGCGATCAACAGAAGTACCTACGCCCTTATGACTTGGTATAACAATCTTTCAGCCAAATGTTTCAGCCAAATGCTATTGTGCTGCACTTTTTTTCATTTGTTTTGAGGCTGTTTTTTGATGCATCATATATGTGCATATTCCGTCCCTTGCTAGAGCTCCTTTGTATCAGATAAGCAGATAACTGTGCCCATTTTGTAGTAATAAATGTGGGCCACCATATTTCTGGGATTTTGTCTTGGATGTCTGCAAATTTAATGCCAAAGAGATGGCCCAGTACTGATCCCTGTGACATCCCACTAATTAAAAAATTTACTTTCAGAGAGGGAATCTGCAACTTTTACAACTTGTGATCCATTGGGTAGCCAATTTGTAATTCATTGGACAATGTAAGGGTTTATATTAAACTTGTCTAGTTGTTCAGTCTAGCATTGGGGTTCGTGTCAAAACCCTTGGCCAGGTCAAGATAGGCAGTGTGCACAGAATGACTACTGTCAACATCCCTGAAACTTTTTCAAAGAAGCTTACTAGGTTCAGGAGACAGGACCTTCCCTTCACAAAACCAAATGTAGCTCCAGTCTGCATAAAAGAGTTCTCCTATGATACAATGTTAAGTTGTCAAACTCGCCTTCATTCTTGCTGGATGGGTTCGGAGCCGATCCTCGGCTCAGACTCGGCACTTGCTAAGCTCGAGAGCTAATTTTACCAGCTCGAGGCAACCCTATATCCCATGATGCAAGGCGTGACTACCCCAGATCTCGTTTGCCGCTTCGCGAAGAGGTCTCCTTTTACCAGCTCAGGTAAAGTCTTAGTAGTATTATACTAAAGTCAGTCAGAAAATTTTTCATTTTTCCTATTTCTTTCCCTTAATAGTTAAAGTTAACTAATACCTACCTATCTTTACCCTATATACCCTTTAACCTTTGTATAGAGATAGTTTTTTCCACCCACAGGCCTTAAGCCTCCCTTCCATTATTTTTCTGTCAGGAAGTGTGGGTGTGTTATTCAATTTTTTCCCTTTTTATTAACTAACTGTTTGACTGGTGTGTGTGTGTTTTTTGGGTGGGCATACCATGTCCAAAGAAGTAAAGGTCTCAGGCTTCAAGAAATGTGACTCGTGCTGTCAGAAAATGTCTCTGACAGACGGTCACACTTCTTGTGTGTACTGCCTGGGGCCTCTACACCTGCAGGACTCCTGTGCTATTTGTCACTCCTTCAGCCAGAGAGTCCTGCAGGAATGTAGGAACAAATTAATCCTACGTGGCTTGTTGAAGCCAGAGGGCACCCCGACCAAGACTGGGTCGGGAAAGCCCTCTAAGCCACCTAAAGCCCAGGCTGTGGTTCCTAAGCCTTCGGCTGTGGCTCCGACTCCTTCGGAGTCAAGATTGGCTCCGGCTGGAGCCGATCTTTCTATCTCTGAGGTGGTGCTATCAGTGCCGGCTGGCTCCGATACACTTGCACCGATGTCTATGTCGACTCCGGCCGGAGCCGACGTATCTTTGACCAGGACTGGTGCCGATAAGCTGCCTGCTCCAACTGGAACCGAAGGGTCTTCGGCTCCGATGGCTCCTTCCAAGAAGAGATCTCGGTCCCCTTCCCTGGAGTCTATTCACTCTGCTCCGGGATCTCCTCTGCTTTCGGAGTGGAGCCATCGGAGCCGATCTTCAAGGTCTTCCAGGCTGTGTCAGACCATGACTTGGAGAGGGTGGTAAGTAGACTGCTGAAATCACAGGCACTTGCCCAGATGCTCCATAGCCCGTCTCAGCAGACGACCGTTATCCCTCATCCCCCTGAAATTCCTCCTCCGACTGTCCTTCAGAGATCGGAGCCGGAGCTTCTCGGAACGTTGACCGTGGGTGCACCGGAGCCGATACCTCCCCTGTCGGCTCCGTCTTCTTCGACTCTGATCTCCTCCATGAGACCTTCCTTGGAGGGATCCGGTCGTCGGGTCTCCCTTGTCGGCTCCGAGGGGGCGAGTGGCATCGGATCCTTGTCCGACCCCGCTCTCCCTCTTGGAGCTTCGGCATTGGTGAGCTCGGCACCGACATCGGCCTCAGAGCCTTCTCTTTCGGCGGGACCGGGGATTCCTGTTTCTTCGGAGCGGGAGTCTTCTGGCCTCCCTGGAAGGGGAGCCTTTGAGGTGATGAGAAGTGTTCTAGCCCCGGAGCTGAGTCAACTGTCAATTCCATTAGCTCCTCCCTCTTCGGTGCCTGTCGATGTCTCTTCCCATTCTCTTGCTCCCGGACCTAGAGATCCATCGCCCCAGGTTTCCCCATTGGGAAGAACTTCCTCTTCCGAGGTTTCTCCTGATCCTTCAGGAGAACCCCCGCATAAGAGGACGTGCAAGAGGAAGCACACTGACTCTCCCGAGTCTACGACATCAGATACCGACTTAGATGAGTCGGAGGGTTCCCCACGGTCCCCCTCTGAGGATGTCTCATTTTCAGACATCCTGGAACTCCTTAAGCAGAGGGGGAACTGGCCTTCCATTAACCCCTCCGAGGATGAGTCTGTATACCTGGAGGCTTTTGGATCTAGACCCTCCACCTCCTGGGTGTCTCCGCCTTTCGACCCGCTCATGGAAGTGGTGGCTCGAAAGGCGTGGGCGGCCCCGGATTCTGTGGAACCAGTCCCCAGGAGGCCTTCTAAATTCATCACGGCCCCCTCAGACAAACAGTTTCTCACCAAGGGTGTCCCTGTTGATGCCATGGTGGTGGCGGCGGCTGCCACCAAGAAGGAACTTGCCGATCCTTCTGTACCTGTCCATCCTCCTAACAAGGACTCTAGGACCATGGATAGGTACGGTAAGCGGATGTTTTCTTCAGCGACCTTCGCTATGCACTCGCTGAACTATCTCTGTCACTTTACCCGGCTTCAGAGAGATATTCTCAAGGAACTAGGTGAGGTAGTGCAGGATCAGTCAGCTGCTGGGGCTCAAGAAAAGATTGCCTCACAGCTCGGAATCCTAAATTCTATAACGAACTCCTCCATGCGGCTCATTTCTTATGCAGCCGATGGGGCGAGTAGAGCCGCAGGTACAGGAGTGGCACTTGGGCGTCAGTCCTGGATGCGGCTTTGTAATTTCGCAGACCCCTTTAAGGCGTCCTTCACTAATACTCTCTTCGATGGTTTGGCTTTGTTCGGACCTCAGGTGAAGGACACATTGACCAGGTGTGAGCAAGACGGCAAGACTCTTTCTGCCATAGGAGTCCATTTCTCCACCCCTTTAAGACCCTATCCCAAAGGTCAGAAGGGAGGGAAAATGTGGTTCCGTAAATCTCAGGGAGTCACGCTGGACGCACGTGGTCAGTTTACCCCCAGAGGCAGAGGGGGTAATAACAATAGACGCCGCCCCAGGGGCAAAGGGGGCCCGCAGAACCAGGGTAACAGAGAGCCTCTCTCTGATAAACCTTCCAGCACCCCTGAGGTGTTGCCCGACTGTCCACCCTTGGAGGCAGTCGGGGGAAGATTGTCGCTGTACCCAACAGCCTGGCGTTCCCTTTCTCAAGGCAAATGGGTACAGTCGATCATATCCGAGGGTTACAATATCCCTTTCGTGAGATATCCTGTTAATCAATCCCTCCCGGACGTTTCACCCGGTCTAAGGGAGTTGGCAAAACTGGAGGTATCAAAGCTCCTAGCAAAAAGAGCCATCCAACTAGTGCCAGCAGACCAAGTAGGATCCGGAATCTACTCAAGATTCTTTTTGGTTCCCAAAAAGACGGGAGATTGGAGACCAATTTTAGACCTCAGCAAACTAAACAAGTTTGTCAAAAAGGCAAGGTTCCGGATGGTCACGCTTCAGTCCATTCTACCCTTTTTGGGCAAGGACAACTGGATGTGCTCAATAGACCTTCAGGATGCGTACTATCACATAAAAATTCACAGGCGCTCCAGAAGGTTTCTCCGCTTTCGGCTGGGGACCAGTCATTTTCAATTCAGAGCCCTGCCCTTTGGTCTCACTACAGCCCCAGAGTGTTTACCAAATGTATGGCAGTGGTCACGGCTCACCTGAGACGTCAAGGATTCCAGGTGTTTCCGTATCTAGACGACTGGCTCCTCTCTGCCACCACCAGGCATCAACTTCTCAAGGCCAGAGACTACACTCTTCACACCTGCAACCAATTGGGGATTTCTATAAACTTCGAAAAATCTTCACTGTCGCCTTGCCAATCTATTACCTTTGTAGGCGCAGAATTAGACACTGTTGGGATGTCAGCAAGACTCACAAACCAAAGAATTCTGGACATCCAAAAGTATGTTCGGATCATACTACTCAGCAAAAAGATCAGGGCCAGATTTGTCCTGAAGGTGCTAGGTCTTATGGCTGCGGCCATCGTACTGCTTCCTTTAGCTCGCTTCCACATGCGTCTAATGCAGTGGATGTTGTTCACCCAGTGGTCCTTCCAGCAGCTCCCCATGCGCCACAAGATCTTCGTGACGCAATCGTGCAAGAGTCACCTAACCTGGTGGATGTCTTCTCTGCAACACCATCAGGGCCGACTATTTGTTCCCCCAGTCCTGGTTGCCACAGTCACTTCGGATGCCTCTCTGATCGGGTGGGGGGGGGCATTATCAGGGCAGGATGGTCCATGGGACTTGGCAACCCATAGAATACCATCTGCACATAAATGTCCTAGAGATGAGAGCAGTGCTTTTAACGTTGCAAGCCCTCAGCGACTTTCTTCCTTTAGGGACTATTGCAGTTCAGACAGACATGATGTCCGTAGTCTGGTATATCAACAAACAGGGCGGGACCAGGTCCTATCCACTGTGTCGAGAAGATATCAGACTTTGGCAATGGGCAATCTCCTCTCATCGGTTTCTGATAGCAATGCACATCCCCGGGAAATCCAACCTCTTAGTGGACAGACTGATCAGAGCTATTTTCATGCCACACGAGTGGTCTCTCAAACAATCAATCAGTAGTGGACGGGATATTTCAGAAGTGGGGCGTCCCTTCCTGCGACCTTTTTGCTACACCCCAAAACAACAAATGCCCAGACTTCTTCTCCCTCTTTCCACTACCAGGCCATCCCCCCAGAGACGCTCTAACTCAGGATTGGCCCCGGGGACTTCTTTATGCCTTTCCTCCATTCCCACTGATACCTCAAGTGATTCAGAAAGCTACCGTCTTGAGAGCCAAGTTGATTCTCATTGCCCCTTACTGGCCTCAACAAATTTGGTTTCCGTCCCTACATCGTCATCTCTTGGTTCAGCCTTGGCATCTGGATCCAGTTCCAGATCTTCTGACCCACCATTCGGGTCATCTGCACCAGGCCATTCATTCTCTCAACCTCACTGCTTGGTTGCTCCACTTCCTTCCTTAGCCAGGCTCTCTATGATTTCTAATCCTGTGCGAGATATCATAGTAGCTTCTCTAAAATCCTCTACCAGAAGGATTTATGCTAGCAAAGGGCAGCGTTTTTCCTTCTGGGCAAAGTCTAGGGACATAGATCCCTTTACTGCTCCAGTACAGTCAGTCTTGGACTTCCTAGCTGAGATTTTTCAGTCGGGTTCTTCTTCCTCTACAGTTAAGGTCCAACTGGCAGCAATCTCAAATTTTCATGTTGGCTTAGCGGATCAAAACATAATGTCTCACAAGCTTTGCAAAGCCTTTCTTAGAGGGATCTTTCTCCTGAAACCTCCAATCAAAGATCCCCCTCCACAATGGGACCTGAATTTAATGCTGGCATCCTTGATTCTACCCCCCTTTGAACCGGCTGCTACATGCTCATTAAAATTTCTTTCCTGGAAGACAATTTTTCTGGTTGCTGTTACTTCAGCCAGGAGGGTGTCTGAACTTCATGCTCTCTGTGTCCGTCCCCCATACTTGGTTTTCCACAAAGATAGAGTATCTTTAAGAACTAATCCATCTTTTTTGCCCAAGGTTGCTTCCCAGACGAATATTAACCAATCTATTGATTTGATAGTTTTTTTCCCTAATTATTCTGACAAAGCGGAACAGAAACTTCACTGTTTGGATGTCCATTGCTAACTCAGATATTACTTGGACAGAACTAAACAATTCAGAAAATCTGATCAACTGTTTCTTTCTTATGCAGAAAACAGGAAGGGTCTGCCGGTCTCCAAGGTGACCTTATCCAGATGGCTATCTTCTACCATTTCTCATGTTTATCTCCTTAGGGGCAAGCAACTGCCCTCGAAACCAAACGCACATTCTACCAGACGCCTATCCACTTCTACAGCTTTTCAGGATAGGTTACCTATTGACACCATTTGTGCGGCAGTCACTTGGGCCACTCCTCACACCTTTGTCTCATTACAAATTGGACTTGGCCTCCAGAGACAGGGCTAGGTTTGGTTCCACAGTTCTCAAGAGTCTGTTCCATTGAGCCACCCAGGATAGAGGTGCTAGGGACGCGGTCCCATCCAGCAAGAATGAAGGCGAGTTTGACAACTTAACATTAAGAAGTTATGTACCTACCATAACATTCCATGTTAGTTGTCTTCTCTCGCCTTCTTTCTTGCGTCCCTCCCTCCTTCCCCCTAGCCTGGACAGACCTTGAAGTTGTACTCTTCTCTGGGTACGATCCATTCCTTCTATGGGCCCCAGTAGGAAGTGTCACTAGTATCTAGTGGTTACCTTTCTTGATTTCTTTCCACATTTAGTTCCTTTTCTTCCTTTCTGGGAAGAAGGTTACTGGCAGGGTTTTTTTCTGTAGCTACCAAACGAGATCTGGGGTAGTCACGCTTTGCATCATGGGATATAGGGTTGCCTCGAGCTGGTAAAATTAGCTCTCGAGCTTAGCAAGTGCCGAGTCGGAGCCAAGGATCGGCTCCGAACCCATCCAGCAAGAAAGAAGGCGAGAGAAGACAACTAACATGGAACGTTATGGTAGGTACATAACTTCTTATTCCATGGCTTTGCATATAAAGCTGATGAGACTGCTGGGTCAGTAGAGGGGGCCACCCTTGTGTAGGGGGGGAGTCTGTTACTTTTATTTAGACATCCAGAACAAACCCTGTAGGTAGGTAGGTGAAGTTGAACGATTTCAGTAGAGGCTGAGATGATGCATGCTTGGCACTAATGAAAATGCAGCCTGATAAGTTGTTTAGTCCAATGAAAGTATTTAGTCTTGTACAGGGATTCTAAAGCTTGTTCCACTGTGATTAAGGGAAAACTAAATTCTCAGGGATAGTGGGGGCAGCAATATGCATAGGAGGGGGTAAAAATAATAAATTTGATCTGCTAAAACATTAGTTATATCCTTGGAGTCAGAATGGGTGATATTATGGATGAGCTCAGTGCAGTGTTGGGACATCCGTTAATTTGTAGATGTTCATCGTGTTATACTGCTACAGTCATCACACTTGGGTTATCCTGCCGTCAGGCGGTCCTGCAGTCGGCTGAATCCCAAAGTCTTGGTCCGGTGTCGGTTGTCGTCGCTTCTTCCCTGACGTCAGTGCAACAGGGGTATAAAAGAGGCAGCCGACGCCATTTTCTTCAGTCTTTCTTGCAGCGCGGTGCCCGAAGCAGAAGCAGTCCGCAAGTGCCGGTTGGCTAGCTCCTGAGATTTTCGAATCTAATTTCAGCCCGAAGTCTTCTCTAAAGCTAAGTACCCTGTTGGGGAAACTTTTCTTGCCTCAGACCGATGTCAGACAAAGTTAATAAATGCATTTCTTGTGGGAAGCAAATGCCTTATAAGGATTTTCATTCTTATTGTATTCCTTGCCTAGGCCCAGACCACGACGTCTCTGGTTGTCAGTTTTGTGCTAGGTTCAACAAACATACAATCAAGCATCGGGCGGATTTCTCCCGACATTATTTTGGCAGAAAATTTAACTATAGCATGTCGTCGAAGCAACCGAAATCAGCAATGACTAAAAAACGCAAGGATAAGGACAGGCAACCAAGGCCAAGACCAGATACCGAGGCCGCAGCATGGCCTGCCGCCGGTTCTCCGGTTTTCAGCGAGGCACCTACGCAGCCCCTGACTACCACTGATTTAGAAATTCTGACGGCCTCCCAGACTGAATCAGCAGGGCCTCAGGAGCCGGTTCCATCTCACCCCTATGACGCCAACCCTGACGGTGATCCGGAGATTTTGGACAGACCTTCGGTTTCTGAAGGTGTCTTCAAACCGACAGCTATCTCTATTAAGTCTTATGCTAAACTTAAAGCCCCCTTAAAAGTTAGGAAACCGGGTCCACAGACCCCCTCACAAGCCCCTATGCCTAAAAAACAAATGCTTAAGATGGCTGAGGATTTAATTACCCTTATCAGGGGTTCCCAACCCCCTCCTGACAAAAGGTCTAGACTGGAGGAAGATTATCCTTCCTCTGACCAAGCATCCATTTCCTCAGTTAACTCTGAGGACCAGGATTTTTCCTTCCCTCCTTATGAAGACTCAGATGCTGAAGAGTCCATTCCCTCTGTCTCTCCCCTGGAAGACTACTCTTTTGGGGAAACCTTACACACCAGGAGGGAAGACTTCCTCTGGGAAGGCCAAGATTATTCTGACTGTAAGAAAAGACTCCGTGAGTTTCTTCTTCTTCCACAGCATAGACCCCTTGCAATTCCTCCAGTTTTAGACATTTTGGATGATGTTTACTCCGAATCTAGTCTAAACCTAGACACCTTACCTCCTGCACCAGCTAAACCAGACAGATACTACCGAGTTCCTGATTCTCATAAGTTTCTATATAAAAGCCCTGTTGCAGACCCCAAAACCATTTCCCAGGGTCCCAAAGGGGTTAAGGCCTCTACTGCTAAGAATCCACTACCTTCTGAAAGAGATTCCAGAGCATTAGAAAAATGGGGGAAGAAAGTGTATACGTCTGCCACTTTGGCCATGAGGGCCTTAAACTGCCAATTCCACATGCTAAAATACCAGCAGTACTTGATTACACAGTTAAAGCAGAAAATGATCCCTCGGACAGATCAACCCGATTTCAAAGAGATGCAGGATTTGCTGCATGCAGCAGAACAGGTGGGAAAGCATACCTTACAGTGTGGTTTTGATTCATTGGAAGCCTCATGCAGAGCAGCTGTCACAGGATCTGTAATTCGTAGACATGCTTGGCTGAAAGAGCAAGCCTTACCAGAACATGTCAAAGCAAGGTTATTGGATGCTCCATTGCATAAAGATGTGTTATTTGGGGTCAAAGCAGAGGAAGTCTTAAAGAAAATGGAAGAAAAGGCAAAATCTATGCAGACGGTTAAAGATTTTTTACAGGTACAACCTCCTCGTTTCAGCAGAAACTGGCCATCAAAAAACTGGTCCTTTCCTGCATCAGACAGACCCCAAAGGGGTAGGTACAGACACCCAAGGGGCAGAGGCCAGCCACAAAAACACAGCATCCATGGGACCTGATGGTGTTCCCGGCTGTGTGCTCCACCGGGTATCATTGAAAAGTTTGGCATCTACTCATAGTCTCCCTATACTCATCACTCATCAGACCAATGATTGAGTACAAGGATAAAGGGTCTCAAACATCTGTCCTATGCTGCCCGACTGAAAGAACTCCAGCTCTATTCAGCCATGTCAAACCCAGATTTGATGAAATTCATCACCCAGACTCCCTATGCTGTGGAAAAAAATCCGGTATATGCCAATGGGTATGAACCTATGAACCTATGAACAAGGTTCTTTCAGGCCTAGACAATGGCATACAACAACTCAGAGGTTGGAGACGAAAGATCTCAACCCTTCAGGAAACAAACATAATGACTTCCCTCTTCGCCTGCCAAGCAAAATTGCCCTGGCAGCACCTTTGGGAGGAAGGCTGGCTCTATTTCCACAAAATTGGTGCATCATAACAAAGGACAAATGGGTTCTGGATATTACCCGAGGCTACAGATTTCATTTTCACACTTTACCACGGATGAGAGGCATGCCAAATCTGCCTCCAAACCAATGGGCAGAGACACAAATGCAAATTTCAGCTCTCATGGATATGAAAGCAATTCAAAAGGTACCTACAAAGGAGCAAGGTCAAGGTTTTTACTCAAGACTATTTCTAGTACCAAGAAAGGACAAAGCCTGGAGACCCATTTTAGACCTCTCAATTCTAAACACATACCTGGAGGTACCCAAATTCAAAATGCTCACACTACAGCAGCTTCTTCCCATGCTGTGCAAGGAGTCTTGGCTGGTAACGTTGGACCTCAGAGGCATACCTGCATGTCCCTATCAGACAAGATTGCAGAAGATACCTCAGATTTTTGGCAGGTACAACGCATTATCAATTCTCTGCATTGCTCTTTGGCTTATCTACTGCGCCCAGAGTATTTACAAAATGCCTGGCATCAGTAATTGCATACTGCAGACAATGAGGAATACAACTTTATCCATATCTGGACGACTGCCTGATCCAAGCGGACAGCAAGGACATTCTATTACAGCATCTGGCATTTGTAACAAAGCTGCTAAGTTGCCTAGGGTACATAGTAAACAAAAAGAAGTCAAAGCTAATACCCTCACAAGACATAATATTCCTGGGTGCCAGCTTAAATACAATGGCCCATATTGCTTATCTCACGCCAAACAAACAAAAACAGCTGACTCAATACTTCAAAAAGATGGCAACTTTTACCCAGCTCACTGCAAGGAAAATCCTGCAGGCATTGGAGTTCATGGCATCCTGCATTCAACTAGTTCCACATGCAAAGCTGCATATGAGGAAATTACAATGGTACCTGAAAAGTGTATGGTCTCAGCACAGGCACAGCCTCGAAATAAGTATACCTCTCATTCCCTGCCTTCAAAAAGAGTTCCTATGGTGGGCTCAAGCATGTCAAATAAACAAGGGTCTTCCTTTTGTCTTACCTCCAGCAAACCAAACTATGACAACAGATTCTTCAGACTACGCCTGGGGAGCACACATGGCAGGGCAGTGCATACAGGGCAAATGGTCTGCAAAACAAATGCATCTACACATCAACCAAAAGGAGATGCTAGCTGTGCAAAATGCACTGACAGCCTTCAAGGACCTCTTGCATGCAGGACAACTACTAATAAGGACAGACAACACCACAGTTATGTGGTATATAAACAGGGAGGAGCACACTCCTACCCTTTATGCAGACAGGCAATGACCTTGTGGAACACAGCAATGACTTACCAAGTACAACTGCAAGAACAATTCCTGCCAGGAAAGGAAAACATATTGGCAGACGAATTAAGCAGAAATATGGCAGATCCTCACGAGTGGAGACTACACCCACAAGTATTTTCAATGATAACTCAAAGGTGGGGATTCCCAGACATAGATCTATTTGCCTCCCCCAACAATTGCCAACTACAAAAATTTTGCACAAGGACTTATCATTCCCTAGCCTGGAAAGTGGACACCCTATCATTCAGTTGGACAGCATTGACAGTCTATGCCTTCCCACCACTACCTCTATTGACCAAGGTATTACTGAAAGTCAGATCAGAGAGACCACAAATGATCCTCATTGCTCCGGACTTGCCACGTCAGCACTGGTACCCATTACTAAGGAACTTGACTCACAGCCATCCATGGATCTTACCTCAATTCCCACTTCTGTTGACTCAGCAAAACTCTCAGATCCTTCACAGTCAGCTCAGGTCTTTAAATTTAGCTGCATGGGGAATACCTTGAATTATCAATCAACACTTCTTTCAAAGGATGTCCTGAATGTCATTTTGGAGGCCAGGAGGCCCAACACCAGAAAAACTTACTCAGACAAATGGAAAAGATTTTGTGCATGGAACCAGGCTAAAGGCCAAAATCCTGGGATATCAAACATTCCACAAATACTGCAATACTTGACTGAGATGCTACACAAAGGCCTTTCTTTCTCATCCATTAAGATCCATGCTTCAACCATTTCAGCTCAATATAATACGGATCCTCCCATATTCTCACACCCTTTACTAAGGCAGATGTTCATTGTGCATACAGCTGCAGTCATAACTTGGACTTGAGCTGTATTAGCACTCTAACATCTACATTTATGGTAGGTACAAAACTGTACTATGTTCATCGTGCATACAGCTGCAGTCATAACAGATGGGTTCTCCTGCCATCAGGCGGGTCCTCGGTCGGCCGAATTCCAAAGTCTAGGTCCGGCGTTGGTTGTCGTCGCTTCTTCCCTGACGTCAGTGCGACAGGGGTATAAAGGAACCAGCCGACGCCATTTTCTTCAGTCTTTCTTGCCGCGGTGCCCGAAGCAGAAGCAGTTCGCAAGTGCCGGTCGGCCAGCTCCTGAAATTACGAAAATTTTGCAACCGAAGTCTTCTTGAAAGCTAAGTACCCGTTGAAACTTTTCTTGCCTCAGACCGATGTCAGACAAAGTTAATAATTGTATTTCATGTGGGAAGCAAATACCGCATAAGGATTTCCATTCCCTCTGTATACCTTGTTTAGGCCCAGACCACGACGTCTCGGTCTGTCGCTTTTGTGCTACATTCAACAAACGCACCATTAAGCGTCTGGCGGAGTTCGCCCAGCATTTTTTTGGAAAAATATTTGACTATATTAAGTCGTCGGATACTCCGACTCCAGTTTTGTCTAAAAAACACAAAGATAAGGACCAAAACACGAGGTCTGCGGCCTCTACCGACACCACGCCAAAGCCGACTAAACGTGGTCCGGTTCTCAGCGTGGCGCCTACGCAGCCCCTGACTACCGACGACACTTCATTGGCGGTGTCTCCTGTGCCCGAGGTCGCAGGCTCCTCGGCCCACACCCTGACTACAGATACCGAAGCCACTCTTGGCGTTGAACCTCAAAATGTGGACAGGTCTACCTCCACTCAAGGTGTCTTCAGACCTTCCTCTTCTTTCTCCATCAAGGCTTTCACTAAGTCTAAAGCAGCCATGCACTCTAAGAGACAAGCTACACAAGGCCCATCTCCAGGCCCCATGCCTAAAAAGCAGATGCTTAAAATGGCTGAGGATTTAATTACTCTTCAGGGGTTCTCAACCCCCACCGGCCAAAAGGCCCAGAATGGAGGAAGAATCCCCCTCCTCTGATCAGGGCTGCATTATTTCAGAGCACTGTGATGATCAGGAACATTCTTACTCCCCTTTTGAAGACTCTGATGCGGAGGAGTCCATTCCTTCTGTATCCCCCCCCCCAGAGGATTACTCATTTGGGAGAACTTTGCATACCTTAAGGGAACACTTCCACTGGGAAGGCCAAGATTATTCGGATTCCAAGAAAAGGCTTACGGAATTTCTCTTACTACCTCAGCACAGGCCTCTGGCTATTCCTCCTGTCTTGGACATCTTAGATGATGTTTACTCGGAGGTCTGCCTTAACCCGGACTCTCTGCCTCCAGCCCCAGTTAAGCCTGACAGGTACTACAGGGTTCCTGACTCACACCAATTTCTATACAAAAGCCATGCTGCTGACCCAGAAACCATCTCACAGGGCCCCAAGGGAATTAAGGCCTCCACTGCTAAAAATCCATTACCTTCCGAGAGAGATTCCAGATCCTTAGAAAGGTGGGGAAAAAAGGTATATACCTCGGCTACCTTAACCATGAGGGCCTTAAACTGTCAGTTCCATATGCTAAAATACCAACAGTTTTTGTTATCACAATTGAAAAGTAAAATGTCACAATCTGAACAACCAGACTTGAAGGAGTTGCAGGATTTGATGCATAGTGCAGAACAAGTGGGTAAGCATACCTTACAATGTGGTTTTGATGCTCTAGAGGCCTCATGTAGAGCTGCTGTTACAGGATCAGTCATACATAGACATGCCTGGCTCAAGGAACAAACCTTGCCTGATCATGTCAAAGCTAAATTACTAGATGCCCCTCTTCAAAAGGATGTATTATTTGGTGCTAATGCTGAGGAGGTATTAAGGAAAATGGAGGAAAAGGCTAAATCAATGCAAACTGTGAAAGATTTTCTACAGGTACACCCCCCACGTTTCAGTAGAAATTGGCCTTCCAAAAATTGGTCCTTTCCAGCCACGGACAGACCCCAAAGAGGCAGATACAGGCACCCGAGGGGCAGAGGACAATCCCAAGGATCGTTTAGAGGCAGACCGTGGCAAGCTCCTACACAAAGAGGTGGTGAGGATAACTCGCAATCATTCAGAAAGCAAGCCCAATGACTTTCCCCTTTGCATGCCAAGCAAGACTCAAATGGCAGCCCCCTTAGGAGGAAAGCTGGCATTATTTTCAAAGAATTGTCACAAAAGACAAATGGATCCTGGACATTATAAACAGAGGCTACAGATTCCATTTTCACACCCTTCCAAAAATGAGAGGCATGCCAAACCTGCCACACAATCAAAGGGCAGAGGCACAAAGGCAAATTACAGATCTCATAGACATGAAAGCTATTCAAGAGGTACCTACGCACGGACAAGGTCAAGGTTTTTATTCCAGGTACCAACGAAGGGAAAAGATTGGAGACCTATTTTGGACCTGTCCATCCTAAACACATTTCTACTCCTACCAAAATTCAAGATGCTCACTCTACAGCAACTTCTTCCCATGCTGGGCAAGGAGTCTTGGCTGGTAACATTGGACCTCAAGGCGGCATACCTGCATGTCCCAATCAGACAAAATTGCAGAAGATGCCTCAGATTTCTTGCAGGTTCAACCCATTATCAATTCTCTGCATTGCCCTTTGGCTTATCTACTGCGCCCAGAGTATTCACAAAATGCCTGGCATCAGTAATTGCCTACTGCAGACTTCAAGGGATACAAATATACCCTTATTTGGACAACTGCCTGATCCAAGCGGACAGCAAGCACATTCTTCTGAAACATCTGACTTATGTAATAATGTTGTTGAGCTCTCTGGGATACACAGTCAACAAAAAGAAATCAAGGCTAATACCCTCTCGGAAGATAATTTTCCTGGGTGCCAACTTGGACACAAACACCCAGATGGCCTACCTCACGCCAGAGAAGCAGGGGCAACTAACTCAATACTTCAGAGCGCACTAGCAAATTGCACCAGGCTGACTGCAAGGAAAATCCTGCAGGCTCTGGGATTCATGGCATCTTGCATCTTACATCTTACTAATCCCATGTGCAAAGGTGCATATGAGGAAACTTCAATGGTACCTGAAAAACATATGGTCTCAACACAGCCACAGTTTGGAAACAATAATACCACTAATTCCATGTCTGCAAAAGGAATTTCTGTGGTGGGCTCAAGCATGCCAAACAAACACAGGTCTTCCATTCAGCAAGCCTCAAGCAAATCAAGTCATCACAACAGACGCCTCGGACTACGCCTGGGGGGCGCACATGACAGATCGGTGCATTCAGGGCAAATGGTCCCAAAAAGAAAAGCACCTTCACATCAATCAAAAGGAAATGCTAGCAGTAATAAATGCTATTATAGCTTTCAAGGCCCTTCTGCAACCAAGTCAACTATTGATAAGAACGGACAACACCACCGTTATGTGGTACATAAATAAACAGGGAGGAACACATTCATACCCCCTATGCAGACTGGCCATGTCACTTTGGAACATGGCCATGGACTTACAAATTGAACTACAAGCACAGTACTTGCCAGGCAAGGAAAACACGCTGGCAGACCACCTAAGCAGAAATATGACAGATCCACACGAATGGAAGTTGCATCCAAAAGTTTTTACAGAAATAATCCAAGCATGGGGAAGGCCAGACCTAGATCTCTTGCCTCCCATAAAAATCACCAATTGACAAACTTCTGCTCAAGGATTTTCCATCCAAAGGCCTGGAGAGTGGACGCTCTCTCTTTCAGTTGGACATCAATGACAGTTTATGCCTTCCCACCTCTTCCTCTGCTGCCCAAAGTTCTATTGAAAACCAGAGCAGACAGACCAAAGATGATTCTCATTGCTCCGGACTGGCCAAGACAACACTGGTACCCACTCCTGAGGAGCCTGACACATTCCCCACCATGGACCCTACCTCTAATGCCTCTTCTTCTGACTCAGCACAGCTTCAAAACTCTTCACAGCCAGCTAAAAACACTCAATCTATCCGCATGGAAGATTCCTTAGCATCACAACAGACCCTACTCTCCAAGGAGGTGCAGGATGTCATTTTGGAGGCCAGAAGGCCGTCAACTAGAAAAGCTTACTCCGCAAAATGGAAATGGTTTTGTGTCTGGAATGAGAAAAAGGGCCAGGATCCTGGAAAACTGAATTTACCTCAAATACTACAGTATTTAGCTGAGCTGCTAAGCAGTGGACTTTCATTCTCCTCCATCAAAGTCCATGCCTCAGCCATTTCTGCAGAATACAACACTGATCCACCCTTATTCTCTCACCCTCTCTTAAGACAGTTCCTCACAGGGGCTAAGAATCTAAGACCCCCAAGAAAACAACCAATACCTGCTTGGGACCTCAATTTCATTCTGGAAAAACTGACCTTGCCTCCCTTTGAGCCAGCTGCCTCATCAGATTTGCAATATTTGTCCTGGAAAACAGCTTTCCTTCTGGCTATTACCTCAGCTCGTAGAGTTTCAGAACTACAAGCTCTCATGGCTGTGCAGCCTTTTATCATCTTCCATCAGGGCAGAGTTTCCTTACAAACCAACCCGTCCTTTATGCCTAAAGTGGTATCCAGGGTAGCTTTGAATTAGGCCATACACTTACCTACCTTTTATCCTAATCCTCAAAACAAAGGGGAGAGATTACTACATTCCTTGGACATCCACAGACAACTACGTTATCATCTGGACAGAACAAAGCCTTTCAGAAAATCACAACAGCTCTTTGTGTCCTATGCTGTAGGAGCTCAAGGAAAGCCAATTTCGAAACGGACAATCTCAAAATGGATAGCCCACTGCATACGCTTTTGCTATTCTTTTCATGGCAAAACTGTACCTACAGGCATCAGATCTTACTCCACAAGGGCCACAGCTACCTCTGCAGCTTTCCCCAGAGGAGTTCCTACCAAAGATATTTTGGAAGCAGCCACTTGGAGTTCTGTGCATACCTTCTCCAAGCACTACCACCTACCATTATACTCCAAAACTAGAGCAGGCTTTGCCACTGCAGTCTTGCAGGGCATCCTGGCTCCTCCTAGTTTCACCTAGTGCCTACCACCCCTTTCTTAGCTTTGGGATTCTACTCATCTGTTATGACTGCAGCTGTATGCACGATGAACATAGTACAGTTTTGTACCTACCACAAATGTAGATGTTCGAGTGCTAAAACAGCTGCAGTCCAGGTTTCCCTCCCTCCTTCCCCTCTTGGGACAGGCCTATAGGCTAACACATCCTCATACAACCTGATTAGGGTATTCATTATGGTGTATTTGCTTGCAACTACTGTATTTTGATTATATTGCACTGCTTTATTACACAAATTTATGTATTGCCTTCCTTCTGGAGACACCTGACATCGGGGGCAAGAAAAACTGAAGAAAATGGCGTTGGCTGGTTCCTTTATACCCCTGTCGCACTGACGTCAGGGAAGAAGCAATGACAACTGACGCCGGACCTAGACTTTGGAATTCGGCCCACCGAGGACCCGCCTGATGGCAGGAGAACCCATCTGTTATGACTGCAGCTGTACATACCATAAATGTAGATGTTCGAGTGCTAATACAGCTGCAGTCCAGGTTATGACTGCAGCTGTATTAGCACTCGAACATCTACATTTATGGTAGGTACAAAACTGTACTTTCTCAGAGGGGCTAAGAATATAAGACCCCCCAGAAAACCCCCAACGCCAGCTTGGGACCTCAACTTCGTTTTAGAAAAATTAACACTGCCTCCTTTCGAACCAGCCTTCTCAGCAGAACTACAATACTTGTCATGGAAAACAGCTCTGTTGCTGGCTATCACCTCAGCACGCAGGGTCTCAGAACTACAGGCACTCTTGTCAGTGGAGCCTTTCATCATTTTCCATTAGGACAGAGTCTCTTTACGAACTGACCCTACCTTTATGCCAAAGGTAATATCCAGTGTGGCTTTGAATCAGACCATTGATTTACCCACCTTTTATCCAAACTCCCAGAATAAAGGAGAAAAACTTCTTCACTCTTTGGACATTCACAGACAGCTACGCTACTATTTGGATAAGACAAAGACCTTCAGAAAAACTGACCAACTCTTTGTATCCTATGCTGCAAGTTCACAAGGAAAAACTATTTCAAAACAGACCATCTCCAAATGGATAGCACATTGTATCCGCTTTTGCTACTCGCACCATGGGAAAGCAGTGCCGGTTAATATTAGGTCCCATTCCACCAGGGCTACAGCAACCTCAGCAGCCTTTCTCAGGGGGGTTCCAACCAAGGACATTCGGGAGGCAGCTACTTGGAGTTCAGTGCACACCTTTACCAAGCACTACCACCTTCCATTATACTCAAAAACCAGAGCTGGTTTTGCCACTGCAGTTCTGCAGGGCATCCTAGCTTCGCCTAACCCAGTTTAGTACCAGCCACCCCATCCATAGCTTTGGGATTCAACCCAAGTGTGATGACTGCAGCAGTATAACACGATGAACATAGTACAGTTTTGTACTACCATAAATGTAGATGTTCGAGTGTATATACTGCTGCAGTCCAGGTTACCCTCCCACCATCCCCTCTACATACCAGGGTTTTAGTTACAACTCCATATACATCAATCAATTGGATGCATGTCTATATGATGCATTTGCTAACAGCTTGTACTATTGTTTATCTATTAAGGTATTTTTCCATAGTTATTTGTATTGCCTTCCTAGTTGGGGGCACCTGACATCTGGGGCAAGAAAAACTGAAGAAAATGGCGTTGGCTGCCTCTTTTATACCCCTATCGCACTGACGTCGGGGAAGAAGCGACGACAACCGACGCCGGACCAAGACTTTGGGATTCAGCCGACTGCGGGGACCGCCTGACGGCAGGATAACCCAAGTGTGATGACTGCAGCAGTATATGCACTCGAACATCTACATTTATGGTAGCTACAAAACTGTATTTTTCCTTTGGAATCTGTAACAATCTTAAGTTCATACTCTGCTTTACATTTTCTAATAGTGTTTTTAGTTCCTTGCTGTCATGTTTGTGTAGTCTGGAGATAGGGAGATGGGGATTTCTTTTAACTTTTTATTATTTTCTCCTTTTGTTGTATAGTTTAATACAGGAGTTCCACCAGAGAGCTCTGTTTTTGCAGTTATATTTAGGGTGGATGGGTACTAACTTTTTTATGGAACTGTTAACATGCTGGTAAACGTCAGAGGTGAATGCAGCAGCTGTGTCCAAGCTGAAGCAGGTTTGCCATAGAGAAGTCCATAAAGATGATCTCATTTGGTGGTGGGGTGGTGCCAGAACACCTTATAGAGAAAATTACTGATTTCTGGTCAGAATTAACCAGGGATGAGGATATGCAGGGTGAGTTGCAAGTGGGGATATGTTGGTAAGGGCCAGGTCTAGGGTATTAGATATTCTAGAAGGCAGTTTTATGATTTGCTCCAGTGCATTGTTATTATTGAAGTCTAGGGAACAGAGTATAACAGTTTTTTGAGGTGTAAATGTGCCAGTCAGTGCTTGGGTAAATTAAGTTCCCCAGTAAGAAGGTATTTGGTTTAATATTTAATGTTTCAGAGGTGTTGAGGTAATTTCTGTGATTTGTTGGGTGACATTGCGGGCGATCTGTAGCTGACAGAGTAGTAATAGTTGGATTTGTCAAGGACTATTTGGATTCTGTGAGGTCCAAATTAGTGTTGTGGATAATTTCCTTTGAAGTAATCTTGTTTCTAAGAAATACTGTGCAGGTTTCTGAGAGTGCAAGGGCATAATGGCAGGAGCGCCATCATTGCATGAAAACCATGTCAGTAAGTATAGAAATATGAATATGTTCAAGCTGCAGGAAGGCCTCGAGTTCTGGCATCTTTCTGTTTAACCATGCATGTGCCAAGTTTGCACTCTTGTTTCTTGATTTGCAGAGAGGTGCGTGCTTAGAGTTAGGAGGTTAGCTGGTAGACACAGATGATGGACTCCCTTGTATTACATTAAATCAGTGTGTATCATCAAAAACACATGCCTTTCCCAAAGTGTGGAAAAGTAATTGCTGGAAAACATGAACCCAGCCCTAGAACCTAGAGAACCCTCTTGTCGATGCTGATGAATGAAGGATATATGCCTTTTATGATGAGTACTTCACACAGCTGCACGTCATGAATGGCGAGTATTCCACACAGCTGGTCTTGTCTTCTTTGTTTTCATCAGTTGTTTTGTTGATGTTCATCGTGCATACAGCTGCAGTCATAACAGATGGGTTATCCTGCCGGCAGGCGGGTCCTCGGTTGGCCGAATTCCAAAGTCTAGGTCCGGTGGCGGTTGTCGTCGCTTCCTCCCTGACGTCAGTTCGGCAGGGGTATAAAAGAGGCAGCCGACGCCATTTTCTTCAGTCTTTCTTGCTGCGCGGTGCCCGATGCAGAAGCAGTTCGCAGGTGCCAGTCGGCCAGCTCCTGAGATTTACGAAAGTATTTCAGCCGAAGTCTTCTTGAAAGCTAAGTACCCCGTCGGGGAAACTTTTCTTGCCTCAGACCGATGTCAGACAAAGTTAATAATAATTGCATTTCATGTGGGAAGCAAATACCGCATAAGGATTTCCACTCTTACTGTATACCTTGCTTAGGCCCAGACCACGACGTCTCGGCCTGCCGTTTTTGTGCTAGATTCAACAAACGTACTATTACGCGTCGGGTGGAGTTCGCCCTTCACTTTTTTGGCAAAAAATTTAATTATATTATGTCGTTGGATACTCTGACTCCAGTTTTGAGCAAAAAACGCAAAGATAAGGACCGGCATACGAGGTCCGCACCAGCTACTGATACCACGCTAAGGCCGACTACCAGTTCTCCGGTACTCAGCGAGGCGCCTACGCAGCCCCTGAGTACCGATGACAATGCATTACTGGTGTCTTCAGTACCCGAGGTCGCAGGCTCCAGATACCGACGCCACTCCTGGCGGGGAAACTCAGAATTTAGACAGGCCTGCCATTTCTCAAAAGGTCTTCAGGCCTTCCTCCTTCTCTATTAAAGCCTTCACTAACTCTAAAACAACCATGAAAACCAAAAAACAGGTTCCTCAGACACCCTCTCAAGGCTCCATGCCTAAAAAACATATGCTTAAAATGGCTGAGGATTTGATTACTCTTATCAGGGGTTCTCAACCCCCCTCTGACAAAAGGCCCAGATTAGAGGAAGACTACTCTTCCTCAGATCAAGCTTCTATTGCCTCAGAACTTTCTGAGGACCAGGATTGTGCCTATTCTCCATTCGAAGACTCTGATGCAGAGGAGTCTATTCCCTTGGTCTCCCCCCCTGAGGACTTCTCTTTTGGGGAATCCCTGCATACATTGAGGGAACACTTTCACTGGGAAGGCCAAGATTACTCAGATTCCAAGAAAAGGCTCAGGGAATTCATAGGCCTCTGGCTATCCCTCCTGTTCTAGATATATTGGATGATGTGTACACAGAAGCCAGCCTTAATCCTGATTCTTTGCCTCCAGCTCCTGTTAAACCAGACAGGTATTACCGGGTTCCAGATTCTCACCAGTTCCTATATAAAAGCCATACGGCTGACCAGAAAACTATTTCACAGGGTCCCAAGGGAATTAAGGCCTCTACTGCTAAAAACCCATTACCTTCAGAGAGAGATTCCAGATCTTTAGAAAGGTGGGGGGAAAAAGGTGTACACCTCGCCCACTTTAACCATGAGGGCATTAAACTGTCAGTTCCATATGTTAAAGTATCAACAGTTTTTGATATCTCAGCTGAAAAGCAAAATGACACAAGCAGAACAACCAGATTTAAGAGTTGCAGGATTTGTTGCATGGTGCAGAGCAAGTGGGTAAACATTCCTTGCAGTGTGGTTTTGATGCTTTAGAGGCCTCATGTAGAGTTGCTGTTATGGGGTCTGTTATACGTAGGCATGCTTGGCTCAAAGAGCAAACCTTACCAGATCATGTCAAAGCTAAATTATTAGATGCACCCCTTCAAAAAGATGTATTGTTTGGTGTTAAAGCAGAGGAGGTGCTAAAGAAAATGGAGGAAAAAGCGAAATCAATGCAAACAGTGAAAGATTCCTGCAGGTACAGCCTCCACGTTTCAGCAGAAACTGGCCTTCAAAAAATTGGTGCTTTCCAGCCACAGACAGACCTCAAAGGGGCAGATACAGGCGTCCAAGGGGTAGAGGGCAACCTCAAGGATCTTTCAGAGCCAGACAGTGGCAAGCACCAACCCCAAGAGGTGGAGAAGATAGATCACAGTCTTTTAGAAAACAGACACAATGATGTCCCCCTACACCTGCCAAGCGCAAAGCTTTAATAGCAGCACCTTTGGGCGGAAAACTGACATTATTCTCAAAAAGTTGGCATATTGTTACAAAAGACAAATGGATTCTGGACATTATAGACAGAGGCTACAGGTTCCACTTTCACACCCTTCCAAAAATGAGAGGCATGCCAAACCTGCCACAAAATCAAAGGGCAGAGGCACAAAAACAAATTTCAGCTCTCATGGACATGAAAGCAATTCAAGAGGTACCTGCAAAAGAACAAGGTCAAGGGTTTTATTCCAGACTATTCCTGGTACCAAGGAAAGACAAAGATTGGAGACCTATCTTAGACCTATCCATCCTAAACACATATCTACAGGTGCCAAAATTCAAGATGCTCACATTACAGCAGCTTCTTCCCATGCTGGGCAAGGAGTCTTGGCTGGTAACATTGGACCTCAAGGAGGCATACCTGCATGTCCCTATCAGACAAGATTGCAGAAGATACCTCAGAGTTCTTGCAGGTTCAACCCATTACCAATTCTCTGCATTGCCCTTTGGCTTATCTACTGCGCCCAGAGTGTTTACGAAATGCCTGGGGTCAGTAATCGCCTTCTGCAGACTACAAGGGATACAAATCTACCCATATCTGGACAACTGCCTGATCCAAGCGGACAGCAAGGACATACTACTGCAGCACCTGGTGTTTGTAATAAAACTGTTGAACTTCCTGGGATACACAATCAACAAAAAGAAATCAAAACTAATACCCTCTCAACAAATTATTTTCCTGGGTGCCAACTTGGATACAACCACCCAGATGGCCTACCTCACGCCAGACAAGCAAGGGCAACTGTCTCAATACTTCAGAAAAATGGCAACTTACACCATGGTAACTGCAAGGAAAGTCCTGCAGGCTCTGGGATTCATGGCATCTTGCATCCTACTTATCCCATGTGCAAAGCTACATATTAGGAAACTTCAATGGTACCTAAAAAACTTATGGTCTCAACACAGCCACAGCTTGGAAGCAATTATACCACTCATTCCATGCCTTCGAAAGGAATTTATGTGGTGGGCTCAAGCTTGCCAAAGAAACACAGGTCTTCCTTTCTGTGTACCTCAAGCAACTCAAATCATTACAACAGATGCCTCAGACTACACCTGGGGAGCACACATGACAAATCAGTGCATTCAGGGAAAATGGGCACGAAAAGAGAAGCTCCTTCACATCAACCAAAAGGAAATGCTAGCCGTGCAAAAGGCTATTATGACCTTCAAAGACCTACTGCATCCAGGCCAGCTATTGATAAGGACAGACAACACCACTGTGATGTGGTACATAAACAAACAGGGTGGAACTCATTCATACCCCCTGTGCAGGCAAGCCATGACCCTATGGAACACAGCACTGGAATTGAAAATTCAACTACAGACACAATTCCTGCCAGGGAAGGAAAACACACTGGCAGACAACCTAAGCAGAAATATGACAGATCCACACGAATGGAAGTTGCATCCTCAAATTTTCACAAAGATAACTCGGGTATAGGGACAGCCAGACGTAGATCTCTTTGCTACCCACAGAAATTGCCAGTTGAAAAAATTTTGTTCAAGGACCTATCATCCACAGGCCTGGAAAGTGGACGCACTTTCCTTCAATTGGGCAACATTGACAATCTATGCCTTCCCGCCTCTTCCTCTGCTGCCCAAAGTTCTATTAAAAGCCAGAGCAGAGAGGCCGAAAATGATTCTCATTGCTCCAGACTGGCCAAGGCAACACTGGTATCCGCTCCTGAAGAGCCTGACACATTCCCCACCATGGATCCTACCTCTAGTCCCTCTTCTGTTGTCCCAGCACAACTACAAAACTCTTCACAGCCATCTCAAAACTCTAAATCTAGCTGCATGGAGAATTCCTTGATTTCCCAACAGTTTCTCCTCTCCAAGGAGGTGCAGGATGTCATCTTGGAGGCCAGAAGACCTCCTACTAGAAAGGCCTACTCCGCCAAATGGAAATGATTTTGTGCCTGGAATCAAAAGAAGGGACAGAATCCTTGGGTAATAAATATACCTCAAATTTTACAGTACCTAGCTGAGATGTTAAACAATGGACTTTCCTTCTCCTCCATCAAGATCCACGCTTCAGCCATTTCTGCACAATACAACACAGATCCTCCTTTATTCTCCCAGCCTCTCTTAAGGCAGTTCCTCAGAGGGGCAAAGAATATAAAACCCCCAAGGAAACTGCCAGTCCCTGATTGGGACCTCAACTTCGTATTGGAAAAGCTGACGCTTCCTCCCTTCAAGCCAGCTTCTTCATCAGAGTTACAGTACTTGTCATGGAAAACAGCCTTTCTTCTGGCTATCACCTCAGCTCGCAGGGTTTCGGAGCTACAGGCCCTCATGGCTGTGCAACCATTCATCATTTTCCATCAGGACAGAGTTTTCTTACGAACCAACCCTACCTTTACAAAGGTAGTATCCAGTGTAGCTTTGAATCAGACTATCCACTTACCTACCTTTTATCCTAATCCACAAAACAAAGGGGAAAGACTACTACATTCCTTGGACATTCACAGACAACTTTGTTATTATTCGGACAGGACAAAGCCATTCAGGAAATCTGAGCAACTCTTTGTGTCCTATGCTGCAGGTACTCAAGGAAAGGCTATTTCCAAACAGACCATTTCGAAATGGATAACCCACTGCATACGCTTTTGTTACTCATTTCATGGAAAAACTGTGCCTGCATGCATCAGATCCCACTCCACCAGAGCCACAGCTACCTCTGCAGCCTTCCTCAGGGGGGTCCCTACCAAGGATATTTTGGAAGCAGCCACCTGGAGTTCAGTGCACACTTTCTCCAAGCACTATCACCTCCCACTATACTCTAAATCTAGAGCGGGCTTTGCCACAGCAGTCCTGCAGGGCATCCTAGCCCCTCGTAGTTCCACTTAGTGCCTGCCACCCTTACTTAGCTTTGGGATTCTACCCATCTGTTATGACTGCAGCTGTATGCACAATGAACATAGTACAGTTTTGTACCTACCATAAATGTAGATGTTCGAGTGCTCATACAGCTGCAGTCCAGGTTTCCCTCCCTCCAACCCCTCTTAGGACAGGCCTTATGACAAACCCTTTTCATATAACCTTTTGGGGTACTCTTTTATGGTGTATTTGCTTGCAGCTACTGTTTTTGATTTATCAACATTGCATTTTTGCATAACATTATGTTTGCCTTCCTTCTGGGGGCACCTGACATCTGGGGCAAGAAAAACTGAAGAAAATGGCGTCGGCTGCCTCTTTTATACCCCTGCCGCACTGACGTCGGGGAGGAAGCGACGACAACCGACGCCGGACCTAGACTTTGGAATTCGGCCGACCGAGGACCCGCCTGACGGCAGGATAACCCATCTGTTATGACTGCAGCTGTATGAGCACTCGAACATCTACATTTATGGTAGGTACAAAACTGTACTTTCTTCCTTCTTGGTTATGTGATTAACTCCTTTTTTTTCTTTATTAATTTCTTATATTATTTCTAAGGATTTCTAACTTTTTGGTAATCTGTTTACAGATTCTCTTTTGGCTGCCATGGCAACATAAGTGAACTGCATCCTTTAGTGGCAGCATAGAGGTGACATGAATATGGGCCATTGTGAACAACTCATGGCAGTGTGGGGGAATGTCTTGCTTACATGTCGCTCCTAATGGGCACCTAGCTTTACCGGTACAGCGGGTGTATGCAAGAGTGATGGCATGTTCACCCTTGTCCTTGTCGTTGTGTTTGTTGTCATGCATTATTTCCTGCCCTCCTTAAGTAGGTGGTACAGCAGTGAGGAGTTCTCATCTCTTCCATTACTTCCTCTGAGGTGAAACGTCTAACTTGCTGAACTTGGATTGCAATGCCTTTGATTAGATGCAGAACCCTACGTAAGCAGAGCTAGCCTCCTTTTCCTTCTAATCTCAGCTGGAAGAGTTTTTTTGGCCTATATGGCACTGTCTTCTGCAGTTTAAACTGGTGAAGGGGCACCCTTTGGACATGCCTGCTACAGTGATTAGCCGATTGAACATGGAATACCCTGCATTTAGAGTCCCAGAAATGCATACATCTTGTGGAATTTGGGAAACTGCCCAATGTCTTGCTGCAGAAAAACAAGTTGTTGATGTTCAAATATTGGACACAGTTATTATTGAAAATGTACTATTAATTTTTAACCTACTTGTACAAGTCCTTATATTATAGGTTTTTGTTTGGTGCCCATACAATGCAACAGTATGCTTAAAGGCAGTCTTTCTTTTGTTTCCAATTTTAGGAGCCTATGGGGTGGTACTAAAATGCAGGCACAAGGTAAGTAGGCTATGGCTATGCTGCTTCATTTCTGCATGTGACGCACTGTGGGCTGTGTTGGACACATTGACAATGGGGAAGGAGAAAATACAGTTTGTTTAAAACATAATGCGATGTCAGATGTTCTTCGTGTTTCACTGTTGCAGTCATCACACTTGGGTTATCTGCCTGCAGGTAGCCCTCAGTCGGCCAGGATACCAGAGACTTAGTATTTCTGCGTCTGATGCTGTCGCTTTTTCCATGATGTCAGGTCGTCGGGGGTATAAAAACAGGCAGCCGACGCCATTACATCATCTTGCTGAGGAGGAGCCCGGAGCAGAAGCAGTCGGCCGCTACCTGAATTTTTCGTTTTTGAGTTGAATAATTCTGAAGTCTTCTAAAGCTAAGTACCCCGTTGGGGATCCTTTTTTTCTTGCTCTAAACCGAAGTCACAAAAAGTTAACAATTGTCTTACTTGTGGAAAGCAAATACCTCACAGAAATTTTTATTCTTACTGTGTCACCTGTTTTGGCCCAGACCACGACGTCCTTCTCTGTCAGTTTTGTGCCTTGTTTAATGCCCGAACCATTCATCGTTGGGCTATCTTTGTTGCTAAATTCTTTCACTCTATCACCGTATTCCGAAATGGCTTCGGTAAGCCGTCCGACTACTGATATCCCAAAAAAAGTAAAGATAAAGACAGACCGCATAGGTCCAAAACTGCCGACAATGCTTCCGTTAAGCTGGTCTCCAGTCAGCTGGTACTCAGTGAGGCACCTATGCAATCCCTGATGCCCAGTTCTCTGTATTCGCAGGCCTCTGCTGAGACCCATTCAGAGTCCAGTACGCCGTGAGATGCTTCTTTGACTATGGAACCAGCGAATGTCTCTATCTTAGATGAGTCTGGAGCCGCTGTACAGGCACCGGCTTTTGAGGGAGTTTTTCGTCCTGCTGATATTTGAATCAAACCAACTACATTTTTAACTAAAACTACCGAGTTTCTTTAGCTCAGAGTATGCACTACACCTAGAAAACTGACCAAAGCGCATGCTCAGGCACCTATGCCTCAAAAAGCAAATGCTTAGAATGCCTGAAGACCTTATTATACTGATTAGGGAAAGCTAGCCTTCCCCTGCTAAGAGACCAAGAACCCAGTCCCTTACAGTTTCTACAGATCAGGAGTCCGATGACTCTGTTCTTTCTGATTATGAAGACGTGCCCTTATCCGCCTGTGAGGATTCAGATGCAGAGGAATCGATTCCCCCTGCCCCCCATCCAGAAGATTTTTCTTTTGGTGAAACCTTGCATACCTTAAGGGAGCATTTCCATTGGGAATGCCAAGACTATTCTCAGTCCAAAAAGAGACTCAGAGAATTTATAGTTGCCTCAGCACAGGCCCTTGGCTATACCCCCTGTCCTGGATGTTGTGGATGATGTTTTCATGTAATCCAGTCTTACTGTAGACACTTTACCTTCGGCTCCTAGGAAACCAGACAGGTACTACAGAGTACCTGATTCTCACAAGTTTCTTTTCAAGAATCCTACTGCTGATCCAGAGATCATTTCTCATGGACCTAAAGGTATTATGGCTACTATAGCCAAAAGTGCTACCCCTTCGGACAGGGATTCCAGAAATTTGGACAGATGGGGTAAGAAGATATATACCTCTGCAACTCTTGCTATCAGGGCATTGAATTGCCAGTTTCACATGCTGAAATACCAACATCATATTATGGAACTTATTAAGCAAAAGGTGGTAACCTTTCCTGATCGTACAGAAAATAAAGAATTGCAGGAGCTTTTGCACTTTGCAAACCAAGTTAGTAAGCATACTTTGCAGTGTGTCTTTGGTGCCCTAGAAGCATCTTGCAGGGCAGCAGTTACTGGCTCTGTACTGAGAAGACATGCTTGGCAGAAGGAGCAGACCTTGCCAGATCATGTCAAATCTAAATTACTAGACGCTCCTTTGAATTGGGACTGTTTGACACCAAAGCAGAAGTTGTTCTTAAAAAGATGATAGAAAAAGCTAAATCTATGCATACTCCTACAAGTGCAACCACCTAGATTCAGTAGGCATTGCCCTTCAAAACACTGGTCCTTTCCAGCCCCCTCCAAGCCTTCCCAAACAAGACCTGGGGGAAACAGACCACCCAGACTACAGTCTCAGGGTATGCAAAGATCTAAACAATGGAGTGCCCCACCCCTAAAGCAGGGAGTTGTAAGCCACCTCCTTATAGAAAAAACTCACAATGACTTCTCAACTCAACTTCCCAGTCCTACCCAATTGCTTGTGGCCCTAGGAGGAAAACTTGCCCTTCATGCAAAAAACTGGATGTCCATTACTTAGGACTGATGGGTCCTCATCATTGTATCCCGGGGTACATATTTTATTTGCATTCACTGCCAACCCCAAGCAGATTTACAGACCTTCCTCCAAACCAATGGGCAGAGGCTCAAAACCAAGTACTTTCCCTGCTCAATTTCAGAGCTATTCAGCCTGTTCCAGTAGAAAAGAGGGGCCCAAGGATTCTATTCCAGACTTTTCCAGGTACAGCAGGAAAGAGGGCTCTTGGGGCCCAATCCTGGATCTTTCCACTGTCAACACCTTCCTGGTGGTACCAAAATTCAAGATGCTTACCCTGCAACAGCTTCTCCCAGTGTTAGCCAAGGATGTCTGGTTAGTCACCCTAGACTTAAAAGAAGCCCATCTGTACATCCCCATAAGGGAGTCATGCAGGAAGCATCTATGTTTCAGAGCAGGGTCTATGCATTATCAGTTCTTTGCACTTCCCTTTGGCTTATCTGCTGTGCCCCCAGGGTATTCACAAAATGCCTGGCTCCAGCCATTGCATACTGCAGGCAAAGAAAAATCCAAATTTACCCCTACTTGGACGCCTTCTCTCTTCATTGGGGTACACCATCAACAAAAAAAAAATCACAACTGGTACCCAGTCAAAAGGTTGTATTCCTGGGAGCAAACTTGGATACAACTTCCCAGATGGCATTCCTCACTTCAGAAAAACAGGCCTGTCTGACAGATTACTTCAAACAAATGGCCACCAAAACCCAGCTGTCTGCACTCTGCAAGAAAAATACTGCAAGCCCTAGGGTTCATGACCTCATGTATTTTGCTAATTCCATATGCAAGACTGCATATGAGGAAAATTCAGTGGTACTTAAGTCTTTGGTGCCAACATTCTCAGGACCTGGAAACAGTCATTCCTATCAAACCTTGTCTATGAACAGAGTTTCTTTGGTGGGCAGGAGCAACCACAACAAGGGACTACCTTTTACTGTACCCCACGCCGCCCAGACTCTGACCATAGATGCATCAGACTATGCATGGGGGCTCACATGGCTGGCAAGTGTATTCAGGGCCACTGGAGCCCAAGTCAAATTCTCCTGCACGTCAACCAAAAAGAGATGCTAGCTGTACAGAATGCCTTGGCAGCTTTCAGACACCTACTCTTTCCAGGACAACTGCTGATAAAAACAGACAACACCACAGTTATGTGGTACATTAACAAGCAGGGGGGAACCCATTCTTACCCAGTCTGCATGTTAGCCATGGCCCTGGGGAACACAGCCTTGGACAACCAAATCCATCTACAAGCTCATTACCTGCCAGGCAAAGAAAACTCACTGGCAGATGACTTAAGCAGAAATCTTAGACCCACATGAGTGGAAATTGGAGGCCTGCACCTTCAACCCTCTGATCCAGAAATGGGGGACCCCAGAGGTGGATCTCTTGCCTCCCCCAACAACCACCAGTTAAGCAAATTCTGCACCAAGAACCCTCACAGCAGGGCCTGGAAGGTGGATGCACTATCATTTCAATGGGAAAAACTCTCAATCTATGCCTGTTCCCCCTCTGCCCCTTCTCTCAAGAGGTTAACTCAAGATAAGACAAGAAAGGCCAAAGATAATTCTGATTGCCCCGGACTGGCCACGCCAGCACTAGTACCCACTCCTTGCAGCCTGACAAGTGCCACCCTGGCACCTACACCAGACCCCCCAACCCTGCTTTCCCAGCAGGAGGGACAATTTTGCATCCACAATTGCAAACCCTAAATCTTGCAGCCTGGCTTATTCCTTGGATACTACACCAGCAATCCTAAGCAAACAGATGCTGGATGTCATCCTTGAAGCCAGAAGGCCCAGTACTAGGAAATCCTATGCTGAAAAGTGGAAAAGGTATTGTTCTTGGATTCAACCTAAAGGAAAGGATACAGCACTACCCTCCTTACCTCCAGTTCTGGATTACCTAGCAGATCTACTCCACAGAGGCCTATCCTTCTCCTCCATTAAGATTCATGCCTCTGCCATCTCGGCTCATTACAATACTGAGCCACCCCTTTTCTCTCACCCCCTCATCAAACAGTTCCTGAGAGGGGCAAAGAACTTAAGGCCACCAAGGAGAGCACCCACCCCTGCTTGGGACCTTAACTCTATACTGGAAATGCTCACGCTTCCCACTTTGGAACCTACTGCTTCAGCAGAGTTACAATTCCTCTCTTGTAAAACAGCTGTGGAACCCTTCATTATTTTCCATGCTGACAGGATTTCCCTCAGGTCTAACCCTTTCTTTATGCCTAAAGTAGTGTCCAGCGTGGCTCTCAACGAATCCATCCATTTGCCTACCTTCTTCCCTAATCTTCAGAATAAAGGGGAGAGGATCCTACACTCTTTGGACGTGCACAGACAGCTCAGGTTCTACCTTGATAGGACTAAGCCTTTCAGAAAATCTGACCAGCTTCTAGTCAGCTTTGTAACAAGGGCAGTGGGCAAGGCCATTTAAAAATAAACCATTTCCAAATGGATTGCACACTGCATCCATTTCTTCTACAAGCACCATCGAAAACCAACCCCTCAGGGGGTCATAACACATTCCAATAGGGTTACATCTACCTCTGCAGCATTTCTCAGGGGAGTCCCTACCAGGGACATACTGGAAGCTATCTGGAGTTCTGTACACACCTTCACCATTATGCACCTTCACCAAGCATTACCACCTGCCTATCTTTTCCAAATTCAGGGCAGGATTTGCTACAGCAGTCTTGCAAGGCCTGCTAGCCAACCCTAACTCTTCTTAACTGCCTCCACCCTTCCTCAGCTTTGGAAATCAACCCAAGTGTGATGATTGCAACAGTGAAACACGAAGAACATAGTATAGTTGTGTACACTTATGTTCGAGTGTATTCACTGTTTCAGTCCTGGTTTCCCTCCCTCCACCCCCCCTGGTTTTCTCTAGCTTTGGTCTCTCCTCACCATTTCCTAGCTCCCTATTTGGGGGCTCCTGACATTGGGGGCAAGAAAAACTGATGTAATGACAGCGGCTGCCTGTTTTTATACCAATGATGACCTGACGTCATGGAAGAAGTGACAGCATCCAACGCAGAAATACCAAGTCTCTGGTATTCTGGCTGACTGAGGGCTACCTGCTGGCAGATAACCTAAGTGTGATGACTGCAACAGTGAATACACTTGAACATCTACATTTATGGTAAGTGTACACAGCTGTACTTTGTGATATGTACTTGGTTTTGTTATAGATGTTTTGCAGAGAAAGGATTTACTTGTTTTTTAAAGAAAAGGTAATTGGAATCTTAACATACCAGTTAAACTAATGGTTGTTTGTTTATAGAGTTGTAAATCTGATGTTGGAAAAGGTAAGACACTAGCATCTTCTTGTTTCCAAATTTAAACTTGTGCAGTTTATCTTGTTTGACCACAAGCAGCATTGTTGTGTCAAGCTGTCACAATCACTTGTGTTGTAGTTTCTGCTGTGCGAGTATCATGTTTTTCTCCTCTTAGTAAATTGCTTTGTAGGAGACTAACAAGCATTCATTTGAAATTTGAGCTTAGCATAAGGGGAAGGTTGCAAAAATTGGCATGTCTGCTTCTGTAGCAGGCTGAACACTTGGTGAATTAAAGCTGTCAAGCCTATGCTTTGTTCAGCAAATTCTCAGCTACCTATGCCCCCTTTAGCAAGAACAAATGCATTCTATAACATTCATACTTAATGTTTTTCTCAACTGCATTGAAGTGTTACGATAGAGTGCCTGTTTTAATTCCCAACTTGACTACTGGACTGTAACATACTAGGCACGTAAAATGAAGCCTAAATGTCAGAATTGTTTATACTGAAATGCACTTATTTCAGTTACTTGGTTCTTTTAGTGTGTCTAGATTATCTAAGGAGTAGCTAATTGCTCTTTTCATCCCACATTTAGATTACATGAGATCATGCCTTCTCTTTAACACTCTGTGGTGCACATGTAGCACCTGTTTCGACCTTTCAGGAATCTGCATTTTTGGTTCTGTTACATACCATACTGCATGGTAATATTGTAGGTCACAATGTTTGTGTTACACTGTTTGCTTTGCTGCTAATTAGGAGTGTTTTATTTCCTATGGGAACATAGACAAAGATAGCACAACATGACAACAGTGCCTGTTGTCTCTATAGAAAGACAGTTGCTTGTTTTACAGTATCAGTAGTAATAGAAATCTCTACCCCAAAACATTGTCACAATAAAATGAAACTGGATATGAAAAGGTTATCAGTCTTATCTACTGGCACACCTGCATTGCAACAGGTATTACCATTGTGGTTAAGCACAGGGAGGGGGAGCTGTTTCTGGGTATGTATATATGGTTCTAGTTTGCTTTCTTCATACCTGTTATGCAACTGCCTTGATATGGAACAGCATATATGGTCTCCACCTGTTGCACAGTTGCTGTCTGTGATCAAGGTGGATACACAAATTTTCCTTCATATTTGTTAGAGTAAAGCCTGTCATAGCCGACCTTAGGCACAGGCCAACTAGGCCTAGGGCACCTCTCTAACAGGGGTACTTTTCCAGTAATTTGGATGGTGTAGGTAGACTAGGATGGGGGGCACAGGGTGGTGTTGGGGGGGTGCTGTGGAGACCTTTTGCCTAGGGTACCAGTTGACCAAAATCCACTGCGGTGGTGGTGATGCGGTAGCGTTGTCGCCTCACAGTAAGATGTTGTCCTGTTCGATTCTCAGCTAGAGCGTCTTCTGTGTGGAGACATGCGTGAATGGGCGTACCTTTGTTGAAGGTTGTGCATCAGAGTTGGCAACTAGGCACGTAAAAATCTACTGCCAATCATTAGTGGACCGGAGATCCGCTGTGGCGACCTCTAACCTCAGTGCCTGTAGACACAACAACCAGTTGACCAAAGTCCAATCCTGCTGTAATATTTCCACAACTTCTGCAAAGTTGTTTGTTCTGTGTAGTGACTTTTTTAGACGATTTGATCAGTTATTACTTTTATGGATACCAGTGGTGTTGGGATGAGGGAGAATTAAAGGGATTACATTCTGCGATTTGTTTATATTTATTTTCCTGCAAAGCATGACAAGACAAAACCCATTTCAGCAATGAGACTGAGACAGAGGCCCCAATAATACAAGTGCATAATACTTTAGAAACATAACAGAATAGAAAGTGTAAACATCAGGAAAAGCACAAGTATAAATGTGTGATGTGTGTACATTAGTACAAGTGAGATAGGATCAAGAATATAAAACCATTCCATTCAGCTACTTAGAATAAGTTTAAAGAACTTGTAATAAATATGAAATGCAAATAGTCTTGACACTGATATAAAGTGCATACGTTTATAACTGATTTGACAGCAAAGATCACCTGTGAGAGTTGGAGTTTATTCTGAACTGAACTGAACTGAATGGAGGAATGAGTGACCTGGTTTCAGTTGAGATGGAAATAACATTTAGTAAAACATTGAATTTAAAAAGACAGTAAGAAGAACATAAGATTGGCATTGGGTAGAAGTACAGTAACAAATCATTTTAGTTTTTAGGAGTTTGTAAAATGCATCTTTGAATACACAAGACCTATAAAGCCTGACTGGGATTAAATGTTGTATTCCAGCGTCTTGATAACATACAAATTAGAGTGAATCACCATAAAAGTTGCATTATTTTTGAGAGTGCCATGTCCTAATTTTTAGGGACTGTAGTTGTGTAAATGGTGTACACTATTGAATTGGCAACAGTGACACCAGTAATGGAATGCTGGACATCTTGGGTTCCAAGTCCCAAATGAGAATTAATACTGTCCTTTCACTTTTTTGATTCTAACAGTGCCTAAACAGAGGAATTTCTGTGTATTTGTGTGTTTGCAATTTGCCCTTAAAGTGATTTATCACACTTTAAGTATTCCAGTTTTGTTTTGCATGAACTGAGATAGCAGTATTACTTTACCATATGGTAATTTTTGTGCGCATTTTCTTTGGTGGAAGTATTTATTTTCTAGCTGACATTGTCAAAGCAGAGCGTTTGTTGGAACGTTGTAACTTTTTTTTTTCATTTAAAACTTTGCTCACAGCATAAAATAATGTTAGAGAAACAGTGCTAGAGTAAACCTGGAAGTATTGGAACAAGACAGACTTTCTTGGAGATTTCCTGTTATTTTTTATCTGGATTTCAGCTATGAACAGGATAGACAGTGTATTTTTTTCTGGATTTCAGCTATGACAGGATAAAAGGCAGTGTAAATGCATTCACATTCAATTTTGTAATCTAATCAGCACTGCACTGGGTGTTTTAAACGACACTACTTTTCACAAAGTTGACGTTAGCACAGTGGTGAAATGGGTTGTATCTCTGTCCTGTACTACTGATAGCATCATGTTTGTTGCAGTTTGTTTTTAAAAATGGTGCTATAACTGTTCATTTTCTTTGTGTGGTAATAGTTTCACATTTATGTATTGTTTTCAGAGGTCTAAGCCAAGATGTGAGGTTAGTTGTGCTATGCATTCCTTTCAGGTGTCAAGAATATTGTAGAATGTCCCTGACTGGGTTTTCGTACACGCAATTGTGCGCACACACAGAATACAGTACCTATACGAACTTCATACATGACTCCTATGTTCACATCACATTCTGTCTCCGTGCTCACCAGAACTGTCATCGTTTCACCTCTTTCACCCTCCAAACTGTTTCTGGAATAAGCCTTTGTTCTCTCATAAACTACAGCGTACACCGTGAAATGATTATGGAAAAAACACAAAGTATTACAATAATAAAAACAACAGCAAAGTTTAAGAATAGTGACCAGTCACTTTAATCACCATGCAGGGGAGTTTCTAGCTGAAGGGATAAAGTTTTTAGGAGGAGGTTCGACACCTATCTGTCCAGAAACCCTGGATTCAGTGGCATTGACACTAGCATAGTATGGAGGTCTTGGTTTTGATTATCAAATGAGAGCTAATATTATCCTTTCAGTTCTATGATTCTAACATACATAAAGCAGAGGACTTTCACTGTATTTGGGTGTATATGCTGCTGACTGTGGGTCATTTTTCTTGTTTGTGCACTGTATTATGCTATTTTAAGATGTAGTGCAATAAAACGTTAAGTAACTCTAGTTATGAGAGGTAGATGCTGGTGAAGTTTAAGGAGGGTTGCTGTAAATTAAATCATCTAATTAATGCTTTGTTGTAATTTTGGTAGCTGGCAGAACTGCAAGTAGGCTAGATCTGAAGATGCATATAGGAGGCTAGGTAGCAGATGGGTACATGCAGTAATTAAGCATGCTTGGTCAGTAAGGTAAGATTTGATTCTATAGATTTAAGTTGTGATTAATTTTTTGCCACTTACTGGATGTGATGATCAGATGTTTCATTTGAGGCAGTGTTGAAAAGCAAGGGTTTTGACTGAGAAACAAGTTCTGTATTAGTATTAGAGGATGATTTGTATTTTAAAGTTGCCATGGTCAAATTAAGCTGAAGTTTAGGTTACATTCAAAAGTAGCTTGGTTTCTATTAGCCAATTTTTAATTTAAGTAAAAATCTCTGAGTAGTAGTTTGGACTTGTGGAATAGTGGGAGCTAAATCTGCGTTTTGGATTATGATAGCAAAGTTTGCAGCAGTGACTTAACATCTTTACTAAATTCTGTTTAAGCCAGTGACATAGGTATATGGGCATTAATAAAAGAGAAAATAAACCATAGTAGCATTTTCATGCAGTATTTATGTTTTGAAGTTCTCTCTCACTCCGTTATGGACATTGCTCAGTTCCTGCCTTCTCTTAAAACTCATTCATTCTCAGTGTTTCTCGGCATGCATTGTTCCCAGTTCTATTTATTTCTATGTAATTTGTTCCTTCCCTTTTCTAAAGATCTCACCTAAAGTTCTTTTATCTCCTTTGCAATGTTCAGTACTTCAATTGTAGCTGGTTTAGATTTTAATTTCCATTTTATAGTATTTGCTTTTTTTGGCAGCCAGTATCATTAGATTTTATAAAGTCTTACTGTGTCTAGACAATACAGATCCTATGTCCCAGCTGAAAATAATTATTTCCATAGTTAACTACAGTTTGCTCTCCCAGCATTTCTTACCAAAGTACTCTGTAGGGAATTTTTAAAATCTGCCAAATTGTTACTTCCCCGAACAAACATGCTCCTAATTTCTTCTTTTTTTCCCCATCCACCACTCTGCTTACTGTCTACTTCGGGAACATTTTTCTCATGTATGCTTGAGGGTAAATCCTAAACCCGTCTGTACTTTGTTGCATGTTTAGGAGCCATACAAATATCCTCCTATCATTCATTTGTAAATTGCCCTTTTATTTTCTCTCTTTCTTGTCTTGTAACCCCCTCTGAGCTTCACGGACATCATGCAGTATTTTTTTTATAGCAGCTTCTGTTCTAACGTCAGTTGAAAACTCTTATCAGAGCAGGTCTTTCACTTGGCACTCCCTTATCAGTTTCTCCTTGTCCTATACTCTTTGTTATTCAGCAAGGGGCTCTGCTTTACCAGCTCAGGTGAAGCAGAGCCCCTCGCTGACCCTACTTTACCAGTTCAGGTGAAGCAGAGCTCCGCGTAGACCCTATTTAAGTGTAATTTATATGACTGGATGGGAAACCACAAATTCACCCCGGGAATTTAACTTGTGTTCCTCTTGGACAGGGGCAGTAGTTGTTGACTTAGTTCTGCTTAATACCTTGATATTCTTGGGAACAGGGGTTGTACTTGACTAGGCTTGTAAGGGCCCTAGGGCCATTAGTCTAGTAACCTCCTGTGATCAATTCCTACTATGGAAGGCAGTCTCTAACCTACAGTCCAGACTTCTTGGCCTCATCCCACTGTATTACCCTTGTGTCTTTAATATTAGCTCCAATTACTTTGGTTCCTCTGCTAATTTTCTCCAGCAAATTCCAGCTCCTCTTGCTTATTTTCTGAATCCCTACTTAGTCATCCCTATTGATAAAAATCTCCTTTCTCCATTCTCATATTGGCTTAGTTCTTAGAATGCTTTCTGCAAATGTATAAATGTAAAACCTTTTTTAAATGTTCTCTTAAGTCTTTTGGGTTTCTAATACCATGATGGGAATGGACCCCATTCCTTTGTATGATTCAAGTTTATGAACTTAGTATTGTTTCAGTATTTGATGTACACCTTCAGTGTGCCCAGTATTGACTCATGCAATTCATACGGCGTTACATGTATTGGTTACATATCTAATTAACTGTTGTAAATTCTTTATAATACCTGTTGCTCCTATTTACTGTAGGAACTGTCTGGGCATGCTTCTTCCAAGTTGCCCTCGTTTCTGCCTCTATGTCCTGGTATTTTATGAGTTTGTGCTTCTCTGTACGCAAGACACTGTAGTCACTGGGTGTAGCAATTTCAATGATCAATGCTACATTTGTCTTCTTTTCATGGACTACTATATCTGGTTTTCTCGCATCTAATTTTTGAACTGTTGGTAATGGATGGGTCCCATGTGATATAAACTTCAGCATTTCCTATGATTCTTTGTGGCTCGTGTTTCCAGTGCTTTTCAGTTACTTCCATATTATGTTTGTGCGATCCCCATGCAACAGTCTTGCCACATTATTATGCCTTTCAGTATACAGTTCTTCTGTCATTAGTATATATCACAACCAGCAACAAAATGTGTGACTGTTTCCAGTTCTGTTTTACAAAACCTTCATTTGTCTGTTTTTCCCACATGTTCAGTGGACTTTGTAAACCAACGTGTACGTAATCTACTCTCTTTGGCTGCCAATGTTAACCTTTCATCTTTTGGTTTAAATTCACCTTTCCTTAACCATTCCTGCATTCAATCCTAATCAACATGAGGTTGTTCCAAGAGTTTTCTATAAGCTATATTTATGCATTTTCCACATTTCTTGCATTCTCATCTGATCCTTCACCTTATATTTTGTTTTTTGGCACATTCAGTTGCTGCCTGATTTTTATCTACTTCTGGTTTGATTTCCATTCCTGCTTGACTCTGATATGCTTTGCTAAACTAAGCAGGGAAGTCATCTTAGTTATTCTCTTCATGTTTTAAAACTTTCACTACATTTGGGTCATGTGAGGTCCATTTGGACTCCTCTGTGGGTGTTTTTATTTCCCTAAATATCTGCATCCAACCCCCCCCCCCCCCCGTTTCATGAACTCATCCTGCTTCATCATCATCCCATTCCACTTTGAATTATTACTTTCTGCTTGTGTTATGCATATGTGCCTTAATGGTGTAGCCCTAAAGTATCCCTTCCAATAGAACATGATGGTTTAGCACTACCTGATTTGAAGAATCAACCAGTTCCACTATTTGTACAGCTTGCAGGAATTCTTCTTTGTTTCTGGGACTTCAGACCATTGCAGGACTTCTCAGATCAGCTTTCTTGGTGCCTTGTCATATGCTTTCTCCAAGACTAAGTATTCCCATGTGGACTGTTTCCTGCAAACTTCAAGTCAGTATTTCTGAATCCAAGCGGCTCCTCTCCCATGTTACTTTCTAATACTCTACATGTTTATCAGTCACCCTTTCTGGTACTTTCATGCAGTGTGACAGGTGTTTGAATCCTCTGTACTGTACACACAGCTGTAAAATACCCCTTTGTTCTTGTACTTGTATTAAAATACTTGTTCTTCAGCCATCTAGGGTACACATTTCTCACCATGCTATGGTGAGTTCCTCAGGAGTCATTTACACCAATGCATCTGACATCTTGATTGCATCTGACATCTTGATTGCATCACCAGTGAGTTCATCTAAGCCTGCTGTTTTCCCTTACTTTGTTTTTCTTAGTGCTCTTTGGGTTATTTTTCTTATTTTATTGTGTGCTGTGTATGGGGCAGTACAGCTTCTATGAAGTTTCTACATTCCGAAACTTTACTTTTTCCACCTGCATTTGAGTGCCTTAAGGACCTATCCTGGCCCCTTGATACCTCCATACCACACGTAAACATGCTACCATTATTCAGGATGCCAGTAATGCTTGTCTGTACTGTCAAAAACCTTCAACAACTTCAAACCTAAAATTAGGAATCCTTCACCTCTATTATTCTTTTTACAACTAAATAATACCCTTGGTGACTAACCTCTCTTCAGTCATTTCCCGTGACCACAATTTAACTTGTAACTTTTACCAAATTCCTAGGTGTCGTCATAGATGAATCCATGAAATGTGACCACCACATAAAACAAGCCATCAGCAAAACTCTGAAACAATTTGGCACCCTGTATTGAGCTAAACCTTACTTGATTGACTAGGCAAAATCATTCCTTGTACTCTGTTACCCACCCTTCTATATGCTGCTTCTAAATGTGTCAGTCTCCAACTACACAAATAACCATGCTAGAAAAACGCAGCAAAAATAGCTAAATTAGCAGCTGATATGCCTTATAAATCCCATGACTGTATGACACTAAAACAGATAAATTGGTTAGAATTGGCGAACTGTCTAATATTTACACAACTAAAACTGTTCACAGTATAATTTCTCAAAATGAACTGTGCCAGTCACTAAAAATATCCAACCTTCCTTACCATCAAGGACTCTTCTCTGTACTGACAAACTCTTACTGCAGTCAGTTAAATCAAATGCTACTGCAGGTGACTCACTGTATTCTTGTCATGTCCCTAAAATTTGGAATTCCATTCTCCTCTCACTCAGACACACTAATAACCTGCAATCCTTCAAACAACTCTCAAAATAAAGGCTTCATGACTTTTCCCATGCACCACACCTAGCTAATCATTCTTAACTATCCTGATTTACTCTATTCTATTCTCATCCGGTTCTTAAATGACCATTTGGTCACTAATCATCTAGCTTATTGTATACTGCTGTGTGTAGTTTGTCACATACAGTACTCTTTGCAACTTCACATTATGAAATTTCACTTTACCACTGTCTTACTATTATAAAATGCTAAAGGGTTTAACTTTGTTAGTCTACTACTAATCTACCTTTGAATATCTTTTCATGTCACTGTATTGCCTGTATCATGATTATAATATGTTTGTATGCTGGCTATTCTTATGCATCTTGCTATGTTTTTTTTTCTCTCAATATTGTGCTTCTCAAACAATTATTTTAAATGTAAAATGGTGACTTGTGGCTAATGGCATGCTTTTTCGTGACTTTCACAAATCTTTGACTTTCACAGAGTACAAAAAGGCTGTAGTTATAAACTAAATTATGCATTTACTGACAGCAATTTGTCGCACCAAAGTACAGGTTTAATAATGCTTTGAAATGACTTCATACACAAAGTTATATAACTCAAAGTTCTTGTCATTATTATTTGTACCAAGTGTGTAGGTCCTCCTTGCCTACGTCTGCGGCTTTTCTGGTAAACCTGCTCCACCCTTGGCTGAGTCTTCTCAAGTCTGTGAAGCCCAGCCTTTGCTGGCTATCAGGCTCCCACCTATATAACTGTATTGTACAATCCCAAGCCATGGGTATTGGGTCCTTGTCTGTATAACTTCTGTGGGCCTAGTCCCCACCTGTGTCCTGTAATGCCAATACAGTGAGAGGCAAACAACTTTGTTTCTAATTTCTTTTCTTCTTTTACAGGTAAAATGCTCATCCACCTAGGACTGTTTTAACTCCACTGACCATCTCATTGCATGTCAAATTTAACTCTTTCTGGCCATACTTAAGGAACATTTTATTGAATGACAAAATTTGTATTTACATTATATCCCATAAACTCTCCATATCAGACCTGAGGGAGCTATACATAATTTAACAGATATCCAGCACAGCTGGCCAATTGATTCAGCAGTGTAATCTGGACATAGGCACCGACTTCCAGAGACATTGTGGGTTATGAGCATCATATCTGTGTGGATCTGCCTTCTATCCAGCTATGCTCCATTAAGCATTGCCTTAGCATTTGTGGTACCATCTGCATTTTGAAATCGTGCAAAGCCAAATTTCCTTCAGAGAGACTTTCTGTATCTCAGACCACAATGACTTTCAAAGGTTAGCCATATTTTCAAAAACACCCATTCCAAGCTTATGTATGGTACAGGCCAAACCACCAATGAACACGTAATTTGCATAATAGACAAATGTCATTCCCTGCCTGTTGCTGTGACATCTGCCGTAGCACTGATGGTGTGAATCCCACTAGTGCCAGACAGTTAATGGTAATTATGCTGGCAATGGTGATTGAATCTCACCACTAATAACCAGATGACACTATGTGTATGTGAGAGATGTGGGCTGCCCTCCTTTGATCCACTTCACATACCCAAATAGGTCTGCTGGTCACCAGAGGTATGATGTCTTAAGTCAAGAGGTTAAAGTAAAAAAGAGAAAAAAAGTGCACACCTCTGATTCAATAACACAGTTGTCGATTATTATAAAAGGAAGATGCACTGGTACCTTGGGTGTGGCTTTCCAGAATTTGCTTCTGAATTAGGTTTACTTTCTGACCAGCTACAAAGTTGACATCTTTAGCCTCACACCCCAGGCTCCTTTTTTACCACTCTGTGAACCACAGTGTCTTTCAGTGACCCTTTACCATAGTAGCTACCTTTCAAACAAATTATTAGTTACCCATCGCTCTTCTTATGTGCATTAAGACAACGTTGAGGCTTGGGTGTTCATTTAAGTAGTTTATTGTATACAAATACATCAGGATGGATGGTAGGACTGTTAAACTTAAAGGAACTATCTGACTGACTGACTACATTCTTGCATGCTCACACTCTGGCTGCTCACACAAAATGCACTCTTGCACGTACTCAGTACTTAATAAGCATGTGTGACTCACTGAAAAGCTACTTAAAGGTGTATCACACACACTCTGATCTACATTCTTCCTCTTTACTGAGCTGTCTTATATAAACAATGACATTTCAATAGGCATGCAGTTAGGCAGACACTAATAAAGAAAAAAAAACAGTCTTGTCCAGGTTGCCATGTGTCTGGAAGTAGGTTTCGAGATGTGACCCGATCTCATGACATAATAGTTAGGACTGGATCTAGGAACAGGATCAGTCACTGGGGAATGTTCTGCTTGTGGACTCTCAGGGAGATTCTCAGGAACGTGAATTGGTGATGTAATGTCCTCTGGAACAGGAACATTGGATAAGTCACTCTGAGAAGTAAGTCTGTCACAGACAAGGTGCTGTTAACATTGGTTCGGACACCAGTAACAAATGCTTCAGATTTCATCTCTGTTCCATTTCTTGTGATTCAACAATGTATGATCTCTGCTGTTGATACACACTTTTCACAAATCCAATGCGATCAAAACCTTTTGATGTCTGCATCCTCACTATCTCCCGTTTTTTCAATGAACTGAGTGGTTTGCTGGTTTTGTCATAGTAAGACTTCTGGGACAAACACTTTTTCAACAGTTGTGCTTTTACTGCTTTGTTGTTCTTAGCACTTGGAACCAATAAATTACTGCTGATTGGTAATGTGGTTCTGGCTTGTCTCAACATAAGTCTCTGGGCAGGTGAACCAAGATAATTATCATAAGGAATGTTTCTAAGATTCAACAAGTTGAGAAAAACGGGTGTATTGTCACATCTGGATTACTCTGAATTACTCAACAGCTGTTTTGCACTTAGAACTGCACATTCAGCCAAGCCACTTGAGAGTATTCAGGACTATTGATAATATAAAGAAAGTCCCACTCTTCTGCAAATCTCATGAATTGCTGACTTTGTAAACTGTGCGCCATTGTCAGAAATAACTGTGTGGACTACCAACGACAGAAAAATGTCACTTCAGCTTAGTAATGACATACTGGAAGTTAGAGTGGGAAGTAGGTCAATCTCGGACAAATTTGAATAAGAGTCTACTAAATACCACCAAATAATGTTGACCATTCCACTCAAAGATATCTGTAGCTACTGTTGACCAAGGTAGTTCAGGAGTCTGGCTTAACTGAAGTGGTTCTCTCTGCTGATGCGACTTTGTATTGTTACATACTGAAAAAGATGGAAAGTACTTTCTCAAAATCTCTTGACATAGAAGGCCAAAATACTGGATCTCTTGCCCTTCATTTGGTAGAATGAGGTCCCGAGTGGCCACAATGCAAAATCTGAATGTACTCTTGTTGCAAGAACTATGGAACAATCACTTTAGGACCTTTCATGATGACACCATTATCTGACAATCTCATCTCTATGGAAAATAAGGCTGTACGTCTACTGGTAAACAAGATTGCTTTGAAGGCCATCCTCAACTGATAGAGGTTTAGTTTCTGGAGAATTGGATCTGAAGCTGTGTGAGTTCTGAGCTCATCAAGATGTGTGGAAGAAATATTTCTCACTTCCATGACCTCAAAATCAAGTTGCTCTTTGTTATGCTGTTCAGTGTTTTTTCTGGGCAATCTGGATAAAGTATTGGCAAGATAAAGGAAGTTTGCCTTTGTGTAAACAAGATTAAAATTGTACTTTTGCAATTTGAGCATCAAGCGTTGCAGTCTGGCTGGAGAGCTGTATGCACAGGCTTTCTCAAAATAGTGACAAGAGGTTGGTGGTCAGTTTCGATCTGGATAGGTCAACCATAAATAAAATCATGGAACTTCGAACATGCAAACACAATTGCCAAAAGCTCTCTCAATCTGGGCATACTGCCTCTTGGTCTGGGTAGGAGGCCTCCATGCATAGGCTACTGGTTTACCCTCTTGAAGAATGATTGCACCTAAATCAAACTTAGAAGCATCGCAGGAAAGAGTAACTGGTTTGTTTTTACATCATAGTAGCTGAGAATTGGTGGGTTAGCAGTTTTCTGCTTCAGGACATCAAATACTCTTTGGTGCTGTTCTGACTATGACCAAATTACATCTTTGCATGTCAGCTTTCTGAAAGATGCTGAAGGTTGGCTTAAATCTAGAATGAACTTGCCTAGATAGTTGACCATGGCAAGAAAACGTTGTAGGACTTGGACATTGTCTGGAGCTGGCATCTTGAGAATTGCTGTTTGCTTGGAATGATCTGGTCGTACACCTGAACGGGTAAACAAGTGACCAACATAAGTAACTTCTCGTAGCCTGCATTTGCACTTCTGAGGCTTCAGCTTAAGATTTACTTGACGTACTCTTTCCAGTACTTTCTTGAGGTTTCTGTCATGTTCGGCTTCACCATTGCCTCCTACTAGAATATCCTCTATTATAATAGCACAGGAATAGCCCTAAATAATTTGCTCCATTGCATGCTAAAATACTTCAGTGGCAGAATTTGTTCCAAATGGCATTCTCAGAAATCTGTACCTTCCAAATGGTGTACTGAATGTGATTAACAATGAAGATTTTCGGTCAAGCAAAATTTCCCAAAATGAACTCTCTGCATCCAAGACAGAAAGAACAGTGGTGGTTGGCATGAGGGGAAGCAACCTCTTCAGCTGTGCGCATTGGATGGCGAGGCCTTTTCAGTGCTTTTTTCAGATCTCTTGGATCAGTACATAATATCATCTGAGCTCTTATGAACTACCACCATGGAGGATAGCCATTCAGTTGGTTCTTCTACTGGACAATTTCTCTTAGCTGCACCATTCTGTCTAGCTCTACTTTGACTCTGCTCTGCATAGCTACTGGAATTTTCCATGCTGGTCTGACTTCTGGGTCTAACTTTGTAGAGTACACAACTAGTAATTTGCATAGTTTGTCTGCAGAAATATCAACATACTCAGAAAAAATAGTTTGGGTGAAATTTCAGCTGTGGTCATGCAGGCTTACATGGTGGATTTATTAAGTGAAAGCAGTCCCATTTTCCAATGGTCTTTGAGGCCTAATAATAACTCCACGCGTCTCTTGACTACAGAAATTTGCAAGTCATAGCTGTTCCTAGCAGCGTAACATGAAAGCACTACTGAGCCTTCGGTTTCAATCTCTTCATCATAAGCAACAAGCTTTGCATACTTTGTGAAATCAAGTTGTTCTCCAGCTTTTACTGTAGCAAATCTTTCTGCTGACATAACCTTGCACTTTGTGCCAGTATCTATTTTGAGCTCTACAGGACTCCTGTCAATCCAAACAGTACAGAAGATCTCACTCTTTACCCACAAATCTACTGCAGTGACTGTTTCACCAAGCACAGACACACCAACATAAAAAAGTAGGGTCACAGTTTTCTAATTGATCAGCTTGCCTCTTGGAGTGCCCCTCTTTTAATAAAATAATTTGCCTTATTTTATTTACAAGACTTTTTGAAATGATTCCACTTATTGCAAGAATGACACTGCTGACCAAAAGCTGAGCATTTTTCTCTTTTGTGTTTGTGATTTCCACCACTATTACAACAGTTGACTATGAAGCTGGGTGGGGGCACATGTTTTGACTTTGCTGACTCATCCTTATGCTTCACTGAGCATGCTCTGGAATTTGCTGGAAAGACTCCGGGTTTACCAGGGATTGTTGCAAGACCTGCAGTAGCTGCCATGTGCTTGGGCCGGTTTCTTTTAACCATATGCTGCATACTGTCTACATGAGCTTTGTCACTGTGCCTTCCACAGCTATTCTCATTTGTAAGCATACTCATATATCTGACAAATCTCAGTGGCCTTATTCAGCGTCAGATCACTGTCTCAAAGCAAAATCTTTCTCACTGTCATTATTAATACCCGCACACAAGCTTGTCCTTTATCAGCTCATATCTGAAATCACCAAATCTGCATATTTTAGCCTTTTCTCAAATCAGTTACATATGCTGTAAGTTTCACCAGGCTTTTGATCCCTCTTATAAAATAAGTGCCTTTCTATTGCAACATTCGTTTGGGGGTTACACATTTATCTAAATTTTACATTTTAAGAATTCAGGGTCTTCCCTTGTTTCAGCCAGCACCATTATATGATGGTCTTCCCCCTCCCCTGCAAACAGCAGGTGCATACACAAATGCACGCTCTTTCAATGGCCTCTGAACCAGCTAAGTTAAGCAGAATAAATGCTTTTGTATGTGCGTCTTTGTCAGAAAAAGTAGCCTGTATAGAAATATCATATTCCTGCTCAAACACTGTACAGTTTTTTGCAATATTGCTATCAAACACAAGTGGTGCGGGTCTGCAAAATCTTTCTGACATGCCCACAGATTATAGTAAAACACAATGCAAAACTGGCCCTTCTAATTATGTATGGACAGTCACACACACCAGATACTTGTAATAATATTTACATGCACAATGAACTCTTCGAAATACTGTACTCTGTGAAATATGCCTTGAAATAACTGTACTTTTGTGAAATATTCTTTGGAATAACAAATTTGCAAAATAACCACTGTAAATACTGCACACACTTGCAAACACTTTGCATGCTTCAGATACTGTAAATAGCTTTAGTTAATACAAAAAAGTAGCATATGGCAAAAAACTAGTCATTTACCCTTTTTTGTACATGTGATTCTGATATTGTTTCAAACATTTTCATAACTATTTTGAATATATATTTTTTTATTTTATTTTTTATTTCCAGTTTAATGACCGGGGAGGTCCACTGGGCTCAAAGAGCCTGTTTTCAGTGGAGGCCCGGGGCGAAAAGCTCCATAGTACAAAGTAATAGCTGCATAATTCAAAATACACTACACATTTGCAAAAAGTGCAGTAAACAACTTGTAGGTGTTAAATAGCAAACTAAGCACAGTTAAATTGCAATATATATGTTTTATATATATATATATATATATATATATATATATATATATATATATATTATCAATATGTCGCAGTTTCAGATATTTTGTTTAATAAAAAAAAATTTGTTTTGAGCATTCTGAGTGCTTTGTTTTATATTTATAGCAAAATAAATTAATTTAAGTGAGTTTTAGTACCTGGATTTTGTTTCTGACCTGTTTTGCGAGTCATTTGAGCAGTAGGGACGATCCACTCCTGTATATTTCTCCAACTGTAACCAGTTGCCTCATGGCTGTAACTCTGGATCCTATTCTGACACCATGTCACTCTTATGTGCATTAAGATGACGCTGAGGCTTGGGTGATTTGTTTAAGTAGTTTATTATATACAAATACATTAGGATAGATGGCAGGAACATTAAACTTTAACTGACTGATTACATACTTGCATGCTCACACTGTGGCTGCGCACACAGTGGCACTGTTGCTTGCAAGTGCTCAGTACTTGTATGCATGTGTTGACTCACTGTAAAGCTTCTTAAAGATATATTACACACTGATCTACATTACCCACACAATTCCCTTTGAATGCTGATAAAATTCTCCAGTGCTGCACAACTTTCAACCTGACAAGGTAGTACTGCCACCACCATAAAGATGTTAAGGAACCAAACATGCCAGTTACCATACCACTCTGTACACAGTTTCATTTGAATACAATATAAGAGGCCAATTTCAGGCAGAAGCCACAGCTTGGCAACATACAGTGCTGAATAATATCCTCTCCTCGCATAAATTATACAGCTATGAGTACCAGCCTCAGGATCTTAAAAGTAAATATATAGTTTCACTTGTTTAATAAAGAAGTTAAGACAATATCTCTGCATATTTGATCTTGTTTAGTAAAGATGACCGCATGATGAATGTAAAAGCAATCAATTGCATAGACAGAATCCTTAAAGAAGAAATCTAACTTGCAGATAAACAAACCTATCTAGCTATAACTTAGCTTAACTGAAATTTCAATACTCTGTTACTAAAATATTCAGGCAGATGGCAAAACAACACTTGGTTAGATGTAGGTATACTCTCATCCAGCAAGACTGGGTTTGGTTTTTCACTCCAGTAATATGTTTAGATCACTTCTTTCCCACAGACCAGAGGTGTAACCAAAACATGTTTTTCCACATTAAGAGACTTTTTTGTTTTGTATCATATTTGCTCCCCCGGCTGCTGACCATTAAGCCCGTTGTGGGCCATCATCCAGGTAGCCATTAGTGTTCTTTATGTTGTCATTCGCATAGTAACAGCATTTTGTTATGTTAAGAATCTAACGTTCATCTTTGGTGATGATGGTAGTGCTCACGTCACTACAGGTGCTGAGTATGTCCCCTCAGTTGTTGCCTGCATGCTTCCCCAACATGGAGTGAGATATTTTCATTGGTTTGGGTGGCTATGTCTACATCCTTCTGAACAGTCTACCCCACCACCTGACAGACTTCTACTATCCAGCAGGGCTTTGCCAATGGAGCAGAGATGTAACTATGTGAGAACCACTATCCCTTCCCCAAGATGAGTATGCCCATCCTCCCTGCCAACACCACCAAGAACCTGAGATTGTTGTCGAACCCAGGTCATTTGGGCTGTGGTCAGGGCTTTAGTACTCTGTCACAACTGCATGCCACATTCAAAGATCTCACTTGCAGCTTTTATCTGTTTGCATACTAACCGCTTCCCTTCACAGGTCTAAGCTCAGAGATTCTTGTAATAGACTTGCAATTATGATAAGTTGTCAATCTCGCCTTCATTCTTGCTGGATGGTTCGGAGCCGATCCTCGGCTCCGACTCGGCACTTGCTTTAGCTTGAGAACTCCTTTTACCAGCTCGAGGCAACCCTATATCCCATGATGCAAGGCGGAACTACCTCAGATCTCGTTTGCCGCTTAGCGAAAGAGGTCTCCTTTGCCAGCTGAGGTAAGTAAATTTTTGTCAAAAAAAGCTTAGTTAGGGATTTATTTCCCCCTTGTTTCCACTTTCATAGTGTGTAGTGTGTTTACAGCCCACCCTATTCCTTTATAGTTCAAAACTTTTAAATTCCTTTGGTAATTGTATAAAAGTTAAGTTAGGCCTAGACCCCATTGGTTAATCCCTACCTGTGTGTCTGTGTGTTAGGGGATTAATTGTGTGCGTTTGTTGGGGTGTGTGTGTGTGTGACTTAGTGTGTGTGACTTCTTCCTTAGAAAAATGTCAAAGGAAGGCAAGGTCTCAGGCTTCAAGAAGTGTGACTCGTGCTGTCAGAAAATGTCTCTGACAGACGGTCACACTTCTTGTGTTTACTGCCTGGGACCTTTGCACCTGCAGGACTCCTGTGCTTTGTGTCACTCTTTTAGCCAGAGAGTCCTGCAGGAACGGAGGAATAAGTTGATCCTCCATGGCTTACTTAAGCCAGAAGGTTCCCCCTCTAAAACAGGGTCTGGTAAACCTTCTAAAACACCGAAGGTTCAGGCTACAGTATCCAAGCCTCCTCCGGTGGCTCCGGCTCTGTCGGAGCCGAGATCGGCTCCGGCTGGAACCGATCTATCTGCTTCCAAAGTGGTGGGTTCGGCACCGATTGGTTCCGACACCCGGTCTACTGTGGCCTTGTCGGCTCCGGCTGGAGCCGACACCTTATCCAGCATCGGAGCCGAGAAACCTTCGGCACCATCTGGAATTCAGGGGACTTCGGCTCCGATGACTTCGTCCCGAAAGAGATCTCGGTCCCCTTCGTTGCAGAGTATCCACTTGGCTCCGAGGTCTCCTCTTTTGTCGGAGCGGAGCCATCGGAGCCGATCTTCGAGATCTTCCAGGCTGTCTGACCACGACTTAGAGAGGGTGGTAAGCAGGCTGTTGAAGTCGCAGGCACTGGCCCAAATGCTCCATAGCCCGTCTCAGCAGACTTCGGCTATTGTTTCACCACTTGAACTTCCTCCTCCGACTCCACACCAGAGTTCGGAGCCGGAGCTTCTCGGGACAGCGACTGTTTCGGCGCCGGAGCCGATACATCCTTTGGCTCCATCGTCCTCGGCTCCGATCTCCTCCTTGAGGCCTTCCTTGGAGGGATCCGGTCGTCGGGTTTCCCTTGTCGGCTCCGAGGGGGCTAGTGGCATCGGACCCTTGTCCGACCCGCTCTCCCTCTCGGGCTTCGGCTTTGGTAAGCTCGGCACCGACATCGGCCTCGAGCCTTCCTCTCAGTGGAGCCGGAATTCCTGTATCCTCGGATCGGGGTATTCCGGTCTCCCGGGAGGGAGCCTTTGAGGTGATGAGGAGTGTCCTGGCTACTGAGCCAGGTCAACGGTCCATCCCTCTAGCTCCTCCCTCTTCGGTGCCTGTAGACACCTCTTGCCAGCCTCTTGCTCTCAGGCCCAGGGATCCATCGCCCCAGGTTTACCCATTGGGAATTTCCTCCTCTTCCGAAGTTTCTCCTGATCCGGCAGGTGAACCCCTAGGAAGAGGACGTGTAAGAGGAAACACACAGACTCCCCCGAGTCTACTACATCTGATACCGACTTAGATGAGTCGGAGGGTTCCCCACGATCCCCCTCTGAGGATGTCTCCTTTTCAGACATCCTTGAGCTCCTCAAACAAAGGGGGAATTGGCCATCCATTGATCCCTCCGAGGATGAGTCGGTATACCTGGAGGCTTTTGGATCCCGACCCTCCACCTCCTGGGTGTCTCCGCCTTCGACCCACTTATGCAGGTAGTGGCTCGAAGGCGTGCGGCTCCAGATTCTGTGGAACCTGTCCCCAGGAGACCATCCAAGTTTATTACGGCCCCTACGGACAAACAATTTCTTTCCAAGGGCGTCTCTGTGGATGCTATGGTGGTGGCGGCGGCCACTAAGAAGGAACTGGTGGATCCTTCAGTACCTGTCCATCCTCCTAACAAGGATTCTAGGACCATGGACAGGTATGGAAAGCGGATGTTTTCTTCAGCGACCTTTGCTATGCGTTCGCTGAACTACCTTTGTCACTTCACCAGGCTTCAAAGAGATATTCTCAAAGAACTGGGTGAGGTGGTCCAGGATCCTTCTGCTGCTGGGGCTCAAGAAAAGATTGCCTCACAGCTAGCAATCCTGAATTCCTTATCCAACTCCTCCATGCGGCTCATATCCTATGCGGCCGATGGAGCGAGCAGGGCCGCAGGCACAGGAGTTGCTCTTAGACGCCAAGCCTGGATGCGGCTTTGTAATTTTGCGGACCCCTTTAAGGCGTCCTTCACTAATACCCCCTTTGATGGTTCGGCTTTGTTCGAACCTCAGGTGAAGGATACCTTGACCAGGTGTGAGCAGGACGGTAAAACTCTTTCTGCCGTTGGAGTCCATTTTCCACCCTTCTAGACCATATCCCAAGGGTCAGAAGGGAGGGAAGATGTGGTTCCGCAAAGCCCAAGGAGCTACACCGGACACACGTGGTCAGTTTACCCAGAGGCAGAGGGGGTAACAATAAGACGCCGCCCTAGAGGCAGGGGGGGGTCCTCAGAACCAGGGCAACAGGGAGTCTCTTCCTGAGAAGCCCTTTCAGCATCCCTGAGGTGTTGCCCGACTGTCCACCCTTGGAGGCAGTCGGGGGAAGGATTTCGCTGTACCCAGTAGCCTGGCATTCCCTCTCACAAGATATGTGGGTACAGTCGATCATATCCGAGGGTTACAAAATCCCCTTCGAAAGGTATCCCGTACCTCAACAATCCCTTCCAGACATCTCACCCGGTCAAAGGGATTTGGCAGAACAGGAGGTTTCAAAGCTCTTAGAAAAAAGAGCCGTCCAGACTGTGCCGGCAGACCAGGTAGGATCCGGCGTCTACTCGAGATTCTTTTTGGTCCCCAAAAGGACGGGAGATTGGAGACCAATATTAGACCTGAGCAGTCTAAACAAATTTGTCAAGAAGGCAAGATTCCGGATGGTCACGCTTCAGTCCATTCTGCCCTTTCTGGGCAAGGACAACTGGATGTGCTCTATAGACCTTCAGGATGCGTACTATCACATAAAGATTCACAGGCGCTCCAGAAGGTTTCTCCGCTTCGCTAGGGACCAGTCATTACCAATTCAGAGCCCTGCCCTTTGGCCTCACTTCAGCCCCCAGAGTGTTTACCAAATGCATGGCAGTGCTCACAGCTCATCTGAGACGTCAAGGATTCCAGGTGTTTCCTTATTTGGACGACTGGCTCCTCTCCGCCACCACCAGGTGTCAGCTTCTTCAGACCAGAGACTACACTCTGCAGCTTTGCAGGAGTTTGGGAATTTCAGTAAATTTCGAATAATCTTCTCTGCGGCCTTGCCAATCTATCACCTTTATAGGCGCAGAATTAAACACCGTCAAAATGTTAGCCAGACTAACAGATCAAAGAATTCTGGACATCCAAAAATTTGTTCGGATTCTATTGCACAGCAGCAAGGTCAAAGCCAGATTTATACTGAAGGTTCTAGGTCTTATGGCTGCGGCCATTGTTCTTCTACCACTGGCTCGCTTCCACATGCGTCTTCTGCAGTGGATGCTATTCAATCAGTGGTCGTACCACAGTCTCCCGATGAGGCACGAAATCTTAGTCACTCAGTCGTGCAGAACTCATCTGAATTGGTGGATATCTTCCCCTCTTCTTCATCAGGGCCGACCCTTTGTTCCCCCTCCTCCAGTTGCCACAGTCACTACGGATGCCTCTCTGATCGGGTGGGGGGGGCATTATCAGGGCAGGATGGTCCACAGGACGTGGCAAGCCATAGAATACCATCTGCACATAAATGTCCTGGAGATGAGAGCGGTGCTTTTAACGTTGCAGGCCCTCAACGACTTTCTTCCCACGGGGACTATTGCAGTACAAACGGACAACATGTCCGTGGTCTGGTACATCAACAAGCAGGGCGGGACCAGGTCCTATCCGTTGTGTCGAGAAGCTCTCAGACTTTGGCAATGGGCAATCTCCTCTCATCGGTTTCTGATAGCAACGCACATCCCCGGCAGGTCCAACCTCTTGGCGGACAGGCTGAGCAGATCCATTCTGATGCCTCACGAGTGGTCTCTCAATCAATCTGTAGTGGATCAGATTTTTCTAAAGTGGGGCACTCCTTGTTGCGATCTTTTTGCTACTCCTCAAAACAACAAATGCCCCGAATTTTTCACCCTCTTTCCCCTTCCAGGCCAACCCCTGAGAGACTCTCTAACCCAGGATTGGCCCCGGGGACTTCTGTACACTTTTCCTCCTTTTCCCTTGATTCCACAAGTCATTCAGAAAGCCACCGTTTTGAGGGCCAAGTTGATTCTCATTGCCCCTTATTGGCCTCAACAAATTTGGTTTCCATCTCTGCATCGTCACCTTCTGGTGCATCCCTGGCATCTGGACCCAGTTCCGGATCTCTTGATCCACCAGTCGGGTCAGCAGCACCGGGCCATTCATTCTCTCAACCTCACTGCTTGGTTGCTCCACTTCCTTCCCTAGCCAGGCTACCGATGATCTCTGACTCAGTCAGAGACATCTTAGTGTCTTCTTTAAAGTCGTCCACTAGGACTGTTTATGCTAGCAAGTGGCGACGTTTTTCTATTTGGGCAAATTCCAGGAATATTGATCCCTTTACTGCTCCTGTACATTCTGTTTTAGATTTCCTGGCTGAGGTTTTTCATTCAGGATCATCTTCATCTACAGTTAAAGTTCAACTGGCTGCTATTTCCAAGTATCATGTTGGCTTGCATGACAATAACATTATGTCTCATAGATTATGCAAGGCCTTTCTGAGAGGAGTTTTTCTCCTAAAGCCACCTATAAAGCATCCTCCTCCGCAATGGGATCTAAACTTAAAGTTGGCATCCTTGATGCTACCTCCCTTCGAACCGTCTGCTTCATGTTCTTTGAAGTTATTGACCTGGAAAACTATATTCTTACTGGCTGTCACTTCAGCAAGAAGGGTTTCCGAGATTCAAGCTCTCTGCATTCGTTCCCCTTACTTGGTTTTTCATAAGGACAGGGTATCCTTAAGAACGAACCCGTCCTTTCTCCCCAAAGTTGTTCTCAAACCAATATTAACCAATCTATAGATCTACCAGTCTTTTTCCCAAACTATTCCGACAGAGCTGAACAAAAGCTTCATTTTTTGGATGTCCATCATCAGCTCAGGTACTATTTGCATAGAACTAAACAATTCAGGAAATCGGACCAATTATTTGTCTCCTATGCAGAAAACAGGATAGGTCTTCCAGTTTCTAAAGTGACCTTATCCAGATGGTTGACTTCCACCATTTCCTATGTGTACTCTCTGAGGCAAGCAGCTATCTTCTAAACCAAAAGCACACTCAACCAGGAGTCTATCCACTTCTGCAGCCTTTCAGGATAGACTACCCATTGATACCATTTGTGCAGCAGCTACTTGGGCCACGCCTCATACCTTTGTCTCTCATTACAAGTTAGACTTGGCCTCCAGAGACAGGGCCAGTTTTGGTTCCACAGTTCTCAAGAGTCTGTTCCATTGAGCCACCCGGGATACAGGTGCTAGGGACGCGGTCCCATCCAGCAAGAATGAAGGCGAGATTGACAACTTAACATTTAGAAGTTATGTACCTACCATAACGTTCCATGTTAGTTGTCTTCTCTCGCCTTCTTTCTTGCGCCCCTCCCTCCTTCCCCCTGGCCTGGACAGATCTTGAAGAGTTCCTATCAGGTTGTTTTCCTCCTGAGCCTTCATATGAGGACTCTTATTATGAACTTCTTTTCCTAATTATGTTAGGTTAGTCCTTGGCAGGGTAGGTTAGCTACCAAACGAGATCTGAGGTAGTTCCGCCTTGCATCATGGGATATAGGGTTGCCTCGAGCTGGTAAAAGGAGTTCTCAAGCTAAAGCAAGTGCCGAGTCAGAGCCGAGGATCAGCTCCGAACCATCCAGCAAGAAAGAAGGCGAGAGAAGACAACTAACATGGAACGTTATGGTAGGTACATAACTTCTAATTTTTGTGGTTTCAGGCTTCCTGATGCTGTTTTACAACCTTCCTGCAATTACAGACAATCAGTACTTTCCTATGAAACTTTTCAACATATTTTTCTTTGGTTACATGCAAGAACAAATGCAGTTTGTCACTGTTAAGTCACCTTATAAGTGCAGTGTCACAGTACAGTTTTCTGTTACATATTTTATAAAAATTAAATATAGCTTATAAACATGTTAAATTGGCAATGTTTGCTGATGTAGAAATATATATCTGATGTTTTTAATCTTCTTTCCATTCATCACTGATGGGATCGGTTCCGAGCCCTCAGAACCGAGTTGGCCTTTTTACCAAGCTCGTGCCAGCAAAAAAAACTCTCGAGCTAAGTCTCTACCCAGAATACCCTTCTCCCTGATGTTCATTGTGCATACAGCTGCAGTCATAACAGATGGGTTTTCCTGCCGTCAGGCGGGTCCTCGGTCGGACGAATTCCAAAGTCTAGGTCCGGCGTCGGTTGTCGTCGCTTCTTCCCTGACGTCAGTGCGACAGGGGTATAAAAGAACCAGCCGATGCCATGTTCTTCCGTCTTTCCTGCCGCGCGGTGCCCGAAGCAGAAGCAGTTCGCAAGTGCTGGTCGGCCAGCTCCTGAAATTACGAAAATTTTGCAACCGAAGTCTTCTTGAAAGCTAAGTACCCCGTTGAGGAAACTTTTCTTGCCTCAGACTGATGTCAGACAAAGTTAATAATTGTATTTCATGTGGGAAGCAAATACCGCATAAGGATTTTCATTCCCTCTGCATTCCTTGCTTAGGCCCAGACCACGACGTCTCGGTCTGTCGTTTTTGTGCTACATTCAACAAACGCACCATTAAACATCGGGTTTAACGAAGCTGTAGTAGTGGCCCTAAGACCCAGCAAAATTTCATCTAGCTTTTATTGTATAATTTTATTGTATAATTTAGATGCCAAAATGTATGCAAGAGTACTGATGGCTCAGAAATGTGCTTACCAACACAGACGCAATAAAACTGTGGTGGTACTTCTAGATACTGAAAAGACCCTTTAATATAGCGAGTTAGAAGTGTATGTTTGAAACTCTGGGAAAGCATCTTGAAGACCAGTTCTTGTGGGTGGCAGAGATGCTTTGTGGTGCTGTCTATAAAGATATCAGTAAATGAGAGGCTATCAGATTTGGTTTACCCAAAAAGTGGGGAGTGAGGCAAGGGTGCCAAATCTGTCCTGTCCTGTTTTTTTGTGATGGAAAAATTAGCTCAGAGGATAAGAATGTTCTTGGTCATTGGAGGGAAGGGTAGTTTCCCAATAAATTAACTCTGACGGTTTCTTACTACTATTGGAAGATGTAGAAGTATGTTGCAGATTATACTGAAGTTGTTGGAAAGTTTTGGTAGAGGGACAGGGCTTTGCTACCATCCAAAGAAATATTTGATTATATTGATGGGATGAGATGGAGAGAGAGAGAGACTAAAGAAAGTGTCGCTGATAGCTGATTGGGTGGAATATCTAGGACTTAAGGTATTCTCCACTGCTAAGTAAATTAGTAAGAGCACTTGTAGATTTACAAAGGAAAGAACAAACATTATTAGATAGGTGGTTGGAAAGAGTGAGAGGGGTTAGGATCAGGGTAACAGCTGTACAGATTATTTTACCTATAGTTTTATATATTTTGAGACATATAAGGCTAACCCCAGGATAAAAATATTGAGTAGTTACAAGGGGTGGCCTGCTGACGGATGATAAAGTAGAGAAGACCAGTGTTAAGGAGCTATAAAAGAAGATGGGAATAAGGGTGAGAGTGATAGAGTAAGGCAGTATCAGGTAATAGGAATGGTAGGCTCATGGAAAAGTTGTAGCAAGTTGGGATGCCAAGACTCTCATATGTAAACGACATTAGGAACTCAAACATAAGGGTTGTTTTTTTTTTTTTTTGTGCTCAACTCATGAGAGACTTGCTTGGCTACAAACATCTGCATTAGAAGCTGCAGCTAAGTGAAATTTGCAGTAGTGTGTTTTAGTATTCTGTTAAGTACAAACTTGCAGTTTTAAAAGTTCTGTATTTTCAATGTAAGAGTGTTCAATCTCGCCGTTTGTTCTTACACACGGGTTCGGAGCCGATCCTCGGCTCCGTGTCGGCCGAATTGCAAAGCTCTGAATCTCAGAGAAGCTCGAGACCAGCCCATATCCCACAATCCTCCCTGCCATTACTCGGATCTAGTTTGCCGCTGCAACAGATCGGATCGAGGAGAGCTCAGACCAGATAGAAAATTGAGATTTGCTTACTATTTACAGATAAGATACTGATTTTTTTTCCTGATATAACCTTATATTTCTTAGATTGTTATAGAAGTGCTGTGTGTGTGTGTGTTATATATATATATATATATATATATATATATATATATATATATATATATATATATATATATATATACACACACCCTTTTTTTCTTCAGGCACCCTTTTGTGGCCTAACCCTTCTTCTTTGGGTGTGGTTTTGTGTCTTCTTTTATATAGCCCTTTCTCCATATCTATATACATATAGGATTAGCAGTTTTTCTATACTCATTAGCTATTGTTGTTTTATTAGTATGTCAGAAAAAGCTAAATCTGGCTTTAAAAGATGTCAATGTGGGCAGAAAATGTCCATTACTGACTATCATGCTTCCTGCGTCTACTGTCTTGGCCCTCTCCATCTTCAAGAGGATTGCTCTATTTGCCATTCCTTTAGCGGGAGGGTCATGACAGATAGGCGCAGGAAGCTCATAGACAGAGGGTTACTGAAGCCTGCCTTTCAAGAGGCTTTGGACAAGTCGAATCAGGCTTCTAAATCCTCGAAGGGGTCGAAGATGTCGGAGCCCACGTCATCAGCTCTGAGTTCATCTTCTAAGGTTCGTTCGCCGGTTCCACAGATCTCGGGGCCGAGCATCGAACATTTATCTTTTCCTGAGTCCCAGATCTTGGAACCGGTGTCGGAGCTGCCACCACCGTCCATTTTTTGGTCTGTGCCATCTTCGGCTCCTTCGACCCGTTCTTCCAGACCTTTATCTGAGACAGATGTGGATCGTGTCGTGTAGAAACTCATGGAAAACACGGCCCTTTCCAAGTTAATTGCAGTTTCCTCCCAGTTGGTGTCGAAACTAGAAGGCCTCCCCATATCTCCAACGGGTCCTCCTTCGAGACCCATCCAGTTTTCGGAGCCGGGAGAGGATGACCTGATGATAGTGGAGCCCTCGGTGCCGAAACCGTCCATTGCACGATCGACACCATTGACTTCGACTCCTTCGGAACCGATAGGGGAGTCGCAGAGCCAACGGTCTCTCCTCTGTTCCGGGACCGAGAGTCGTACCGACCTGTCGGTACCGACTCTCCCTCTCGGGGCCTCGGCACAGACTGGCTCGGCTCCATCCTCTGGGTCGGAGCCCACAGCACCTGGGTCTGGGATGCTCCCGTGTTCTCCGGAACCGGGGGAGCCCTCGGCCAGGGGTTCGGGGGCCTTTGACCTTATGAGGAAAGTATTGTCTGCACAGACAACCACATCATCAGGGGAATCTTCTCCTTCCCCAAAAGGGCCGCTTTCTGTTTCTGCTCCCACGATCCTTCCCAAGCGTAGAGCCCAATTGCCTCAGCCACCCCCAGAGGGTTCCCCCTGTTCCTTGAAGGCCTCACCAGAAGCCCCCTCTGATGAGGTCCCGAGGAAACGGTTGTGCAAGAGGAGCCGCATAGATTCCCCACAGGAATCTCTAACGTCTGACACTGACTTGGATGAGGCAGAGGGGTCCCCCAAATCACCCTCGGAGGATGTGTCATTTGCAGACATCCTGGAGATCTTGAAACAGAGGGGTGATTGGCAATCCCTAGCCCCCACTTAGGACAAGTCAGTGCTGCTGAAGGCTTTTGGGGCTCAACCTTCTACCTCCTGGGTGACTCCGCCCTTCAATGAATTAATGGATTTGATTGCTCGAAGGGCGTGGGAGGCACCTGACACAGTGGAACCAGTCCCTAGGAAACCAAACAAGTTCATCACTGCCCCCCAAGATAAATCTTATCTCACCAAGGGAGTTCCTGTCGACGCTATGGTGGTGGCGGCAGACACGAAAAAGGAGATGACTGAGTCTTCCTCATCTGTTCATCCTCCTAATAAGGATTCTAGGACTATGGACAGATATGGGAAGCGCATTTTTAGTTCAGCGACTTTTTCCATGCGTTCGCTAAACTATTTGACTCCCTTCACACGTTTGCAGAGGAATCTCATCAAGGAGCTGACAGATACCCTCCAGGGTAACACAGATGCTGCTGTTTCAGAAAAAGTAACAGCACAACTTAACAACCTCACCTCCGTAGTAAACTCATCCATGAGGCTCATCTCGTATGCAGCCGAGGGATCGAGTAGAGCTGCAGCTTCAGCGATTGCTCTCCAAAGACAATCATGGATGTGGCTGTGCTCCTTTATGGAAGCCTTCAAGTCTTCCTTTGCCAATGCCCCTTTTGATGGTGCCACACTTTTCGGGCCCAAGGTTAAGGAAACTCTCACTCGGTGCGAGCAAGAGGGAAAGACCCTGTCTGCTGTTGGGGTCCGTTTTTCCGCTCCTACTAACCCGTACCCCAAAGGGCAACAAGGCGGAAAAATGTGGATCCGTAAGAATCTGGGATCTTTCCAGACCACACACAGTGATACTCCCTCCAGAGGCAGAGGAGGAGGTAGAAATGGAAGACGCCGCCCCGGCGGCAGAGGGGGTCCGCATAACCAAGGCGACAGGGATTCCGTCCCTGGGAAGCCTTTCCAGCATTCCTGAAGGGAGACCCGGCTGTCCTGCTCTGGAGGCAGTCGGGGGTCGCTTGGCTTTATACCCACTGGCCTGGCTAAACATTACTTCAGATTCTTGGGTAAAAAGCATTATAACCAGAGGATACAAAATCCCCTTCACATCAACGCCACCTCTACAAAGAAAGTTTCCAGATGTGCCACCCCATCTGCAAAATCTAGCAGCTGTAGAAATTTCAAAGCTGCGGAGTCATCCAACCAGTCCCGGCGGACCAAAGAGAATTCGGAACTTACTCAAGGTTCTTTTTAGTTCCAAAAAAGACAGGGGACTGGAGACCGATCTTAGATCTCAGCCATCTCAACAACTTCGTGAAGAAGGAAAAGTTCCGGATGGTCACGCTTCAATCGATCCTTCCATTCTTACAGAAGGACGATTGGATGTGCTCTATAGATCTCAAAGACGCGTACTACCACATCAAAATGGCCAGACCGTCCAGAGATCACCTGCGCTTCCGTCTGGGAGCCAGTCACTTTCAGTTTCGAGCTCTGCCCTTTGGACTCACCTCGGCCCCCAGGGTATTCACCAAATGCATGGCAGTAGTTGCGCCTCACTTGAGACGACAAGGATTCCAGGTGTTTCCCTATCTGGACGACTGGCTCCTCACCGCCACCAACGAGCGTCGTCTATTGCAAGCCAGAAACTGCACAATCAGCCTTTGTTCCCACTTAGGGATTTCCATAAACTTCGAAAAGTCTTGCTTATTGCCCTCACAGTGTATTTCCTTCATCGGAGCAGACCTAAATACACGTTCGACACTACTGAAGCTCCCTCCAATAAGAGCCTCAACCCTCAAACAGCGGGTTCTTCTTTTTCTGGTCAGCAAGAAAGCCCCAGCCAAACTGGTGTTAAAAGTGTTGGGACTGATGGCAGCCGCACTAATTGCAGTCCCTATGGGAAGGTTACACATGAGGATCCTACAATGGCTGCTCTTCGCGCAGTGGTCATTCCAACACCTACCCCTAGCGCACGAGATCAGGATAACAGACTCTTGCAGACGGGACCTCTCATGGTGGGTGCGCGATCAGAACCTCACTATCGGTCGTCCGTTCGTTCTACCCAGTCCAACAGCCACAATAACCATGGACGCTTCCCTAATAGGGTGGGGGGGGGGCCTTTTTCAGGGAAGAACAGTCCAAGGAGAATGGTCCAGCACGGAGTACACTCTACATATAAATGTCCTGGAGTTGAGGGCGGTGTTCCTGGCGTTGCAACACTTCCAAGCCCTCTTACCTCTAGGAACAGTAGCAGTTCAGACAGACAAATATGTCTGTAGTCTGGTACATAAACAAGCAAGGGGGAACCAGGTCTTACCCGTTATGCAGAGAGGCCATGAGAATTTGGCAATGGGCAGAGTCCACGGGTCGCTTTCTGATAGCAATGCACATCCCGGGGTCATCCAACGTCATTGCGGACAGGTTGAGCAGAGCCATCCTGTTACCTTACGAGTGGTCCCTCAATTCACAGAGGGCGGAAAATATCTTCCGCAAATGGGGCCAGCCTTGCAGCGATCTGTTTGCTTCCCCGTTGAATGCAAAATGCAGAAGCTACTTTGCCCTTCTACCCCCTCCGGGGGATGTCCCCAGGGCCACACTGATACACGATTGGACCCCGGGTCTCCTATATGCATTTCCGCCTACTCCCTTGATTCCCAGATTTCTACAGAAAGCCAGGAACCTGGAAAGGACTATAATACTCATAGCCCCATTCTGGCCTCGTCAAATATGATTCCCCTTTCTTCGAGCCCATCAAATAGAGGAACCATGGATTCTGGACCCAGTACCAGATCTACTGACACATTCGTCGGGAGATTTCCTTCAAGGATGCATCTGCAGTCCTTACAAATGGGTTGTCCTGTCGTCAGGCAGCCCTTCGGTCGGCTGGATTCCAAAGTCTGGGTCTGGCCTCGGCTGATGTCGCACTTCACCCGACGTCATAGCTGCAGTTCTTCGGGTATAAAGGTATCCGCCAACGCCATTTTCCTCAGTGTTTCTTACCGCGTGGCGCCCGAAGCAGAAGCTGTTCGCAAGTGCCGGTTGGTCAGAACCAGAGATTACTACTGCCGAAGACTTCTAAAAAGCTAAGTACCCCGTTGGGGACTCTTTCTTGCCTCAGCCGATGTCAGAAAAAGTGAATAACTGTTTAACTTGTGGGAAACAAATACCTCATAAAGATTTCCACTCTTACTGCCTACCTTGTTTAGGCCCAGACCACGACGTAGCAGCTTGTCTAGCCTGTGCTTCTTTCAACCGACGGACGCTTAGACGTCGGTCGGAATTTGCTGAGGAGTTTTTCGGCTCTGCTTTTGCTTACATTATGCCGTCGGAAACCCCGACTATGCAAATAACTAAAAAGTGCAAGGAAAAGGACCGACACTCGCGGTCCGCGATTTCGGCCAAAACCGCGGTTAAGCCAACCGCGAGTGTCTCGGTTTCGGCTGAAACAGAGTCCACGGTTCTTCCTTCGGCCGAAAGCTTGCCTCCTACCGAGGCCTCATCCAGCATGGCTGAATCTGCTACTGAACTCCCACCTGCTCTTGCAGATTCACAGGATTTATCTGATACTATTCCTTTAGATATTTCTACTCCAGCACGTGGAGCTGCTAGGCCCCCTGCATCCATGTCGATTAAGGCTTTTGCCAGGGCTAAAGCAGCAAAATCTACCAAAACTGTGCCTGCTAAGACCCCCTCTCACAGGCCTAGCTCTAGTTCTCAAATGCTTAGTCTAGCAGAGGATCTCATTTCTTTGATCAGGGATCCCAACCCCACCCAGACAGGGCCTCTCACCCACCTCCAGAGAAGAGGCCTAGAGCAGAATCCCCTGAGCCAGTTTCTTCAGATGACTCCTCTGATGATTCAGATAATACAAATCCTCCAGAGGGCCCTTATTCTCCTTATGAGGACTCTGATGCAGAAGAGTCCATTCCTTCTGCCTCCGCCTGAGGAATTTTCTTTTGGGGAAACCTTGCATGCTATGAGGGAACAATTTCAATGGCAGGGCCAGGATTTTTCAGACTCTAGGAAAAGGCTTAGAACCTTTTGCATTTGCCACAGCATAGGCCTTTAGCCATTCCTCCAGTACTTACTGTTGTGGATGATGCATTTAATGATGCTTGTACTGCTCCTGATTCTCTTCCACTGGCCCCTGCTAAGCCCGATAGGTACTACAGGGTTCCGGACACACATTATCATTTGTATAAGGCTCCTTTTGCAGATCCTGAAACTATCTCCCAGGGACCCAAGGCTGTAGCAGCTACCTCTGCTAAAAACCCCCTCCCCTCTGAAAGGGAATCTAGGGCCTTAGAGAGATGGGGTAAAAAAGTTTACACTTCTGCTACTCTTTCAGCTAGGGCTTTAAACTGTCAATTCCACATGATTCAGTATCAGGAATTTATGTTAGATCAGTTAACTAAAAAACTGTCCTCAGATGAACCATTAGACAAAAAATCTGTTCAGGAAATGGTACAGTAATCTGTTCAGGAAATGGTCAGTAATCATTCCTTAAAATGCGGCTATGATGCACTGGAGGCTTCTTTTAGATCAGCTATGACTGGTACAGTGATCAGAAGGCATGCATGGTTAAAAGAGCAGTCCTTACCAGACCATGTTAAATCAAAGCTCCTAGATGCTCCTATGGATAAGCTCAATTTGTTTGGCTCCCCGGCACAGCAGGTGCTGAAGAAGGTGGAGGAGAAAGCAAAATCTGTTCAGACAGTCAAGGATTTCTTGCAGGTCCAGCCTCCAAGGTTTAGTAGGAACTGGCCTTCCAAGAATTGGTCCTTTCCAGACACCTCCAGAGCCCAGAGAGGCAGGAACAGGCGCTCGAGGCAGGGGTCAATCCAGAGGTGCCTACAGGGGACGTCAATGGCAGACTAACAACCAGCGAGGAACTGCCACAGATCAGCCATCACCACTTCCACAGGACAATCACAGTGACTTGGCTCTGGCACCGCCTACCAGGGAACAACTAGAAGCACCCTTAGGCGGAAAACTAGCTTTATTTTCAGTAAACTGGCACTGCATCACAGGAGACAAATGGATTTTACAGACAATAGACCAAGGTTACAGGTTTCACTTCCATACTCTACCAAGGAAGAGAGGAATGCCAAACCTACCTCCAAATCAGAAAACAGAAGCTCTACAACAAATAAATCACTTACTAAGCATGAGAGCTATAGAAAGGGTACCGTCTATGGAACAGGGGCAAGGATTTTACTCCAGACTCTTCCTGGTACCAAGAAAAGAAAACCAATGGAGACCTATTCTAGACCTGTCCACTCTAAACACATACCTCATTGTTCCAAAATTCAAAATGCTGACCCTACAGCAGCTTCTTCCCATGCTGGGCAAGGAGTCTTGGCTGGTAACTCTAGATCTCAAGGAGGCATACCTGCACGTCCCCATACGACCAAATTGCAGAAGATACCTCAGATTTCTTGCAGGATCAGAGCATTATAAATTCTCAGCATTGCCCTTTGGCTTGTCTACTGCGCCCAGAGTATTCACGAAATGCATGGCATCAGTAATGGCTCATTGCAGACTTCAGGGAATTCAAATTTACCCTTACCTGGACGACTGCCTGTTACAAGCGGACAACAAAAACAAATTAACAAAAGATTTGAAAAAGGTCATTTATCTACTGCAAGCCCTGGGATACACAGTCAATATAAAAAAGTCAAGGCTGGTACCATCCCAAAGGATAACCTTCTTGGGTGCAGAGCTGGACACATCAAACCAAATGGCATTCCTAACAGCAGAAAAACAGAAGCACCTCCCTCTCTACTTCATGGCATTAGCAAAGCAGAACCAGCTAACAGCAAGAAAAGTCCTGCAAGCCCTGGGGTACATGGCATCCTGCATAATATTGATTCCACATGCCAGACTACATATGAGAAAGTTACAGTGGTACCTAAGGAATTTATGGTCTCAGCACAAGCACAGCCTAGAAACCCTAATTCCAATAATTCCATGCCTGAAGCAAGAATTCCAATGGTGGGCTCAGGCCTGTCAATCGAACAAAGGGCTGCCCTTCCACAGACCTCAACCAAGCCAGACCATCACAACGGACGCCTCAGACCTCGGTTGGGGGGCACATACCATAGAAAATATCCTCAGTTGGGCCACTTCCACCTACCCACCTACCTCCACCTACCCACAAGAAACCATAATACTTGGTGACCTTAACCTTGACTGGTCCTCGTTAAACACTAACAACCCGACCTCTCATATTAACCTCTATGGCTTCACACAGACAATAGACACCTCTACCAGGACAAACAAACTCAACAACAAAGAAAGTATTCTTGACTGGATTCTCGTTAACAAACCACTTCTAAAATATCAATCTGGAACTTTACCCGATGACTTTAGTGATCACAAACTAACCTACATTCTAAGACAAAAAAACGCCGCTAACAATACTCCCATCTATAGGACCCTCCGATCTCAAACGATTCAACCCTATTCAATTTAAAAGTGAACTAAATGCCTGCAACTGGAATCCTCTAAAGACACTTCCTCTTGAAGAAGCTGTCCTTTACTTCAATACCACATTCCTAACAATTCTAGATAATCATGCTCCAAAACGCTCCATCCTAATTAAATCTAAACCTGCCCTTGGCTATCTAAAGATACAAGACAAAAATGTTACTTAGAAACAAATCCTGGACTAAATGGCTAACTAGCAAATCTCCAATAGACCATCAGACATTTAGGCACCTAAGAAACACTACCAAAAAGCTATCTTCTCTGATAAAAGGAGTTATTATAGTAATCTCCAGCAACCAAATCACAATAACCCTCAAAAATTCTGGTCAACCCTAAATAAACTTCTTCACCCAGGACAGACTACCACTCCATCCCTTCCGGTCTGAAAAGTATTCCGCCTTGATACAGCCAATACCTTCAACTCATTCTTTATTGATACTATTAATTCCTTGGCCTCTCATCTCTAGTGACAACACTAATATCCCTGACCTTCCATCCCTCAAACTACCAACCTTTAGGCTACAACCCATCCCTACTTCCTTTATTCTGAAATGTATCCACAAACTCAAACCTTGCTCCCCCTCAGCTGACCAACTGCCATCTGAATTCCTTCAAAAAGCAGCCTCTGAAATAGCCTATCCTATATCCATTCTCATTAATAGAACTGTTAATGAAGAAACCATACCTGAAATCTGGAAAATCTCTCACATTATACCCTTACATAAAGGAGGGAACTCCTATGACTATTCTAATTATAGACCCATAGCTCTCTTTCTCCCCACTAGCAAAGATCATGGAAAAATGTGTTCACCATCAATTAATGAACCACTTAATAAAAAACAACATTCTTACAAACTGTCAACATGGCTTTAGGCCTTTTCATAGCACAACCACCGCTCTCCTCTCCTTCACAGAATTTATTAACAAAAATCGCAATAATAACATCCTATCTTCAGCTCTCTTTATTGACCTGTCCAAGGCCTTTGACATGGTCAACCACTCTCTCCTCTTAAAAATTCTCGAATCTCTTTCCTTAGAACCTAACGCTGTCCACTGGTTTAGTTCCTATCTCACTAACAGGAAACAGGCCGCCTCTGGAATAAGGAACTCTCATCTCTTCTCCCAATCTCACTGAGTCCCCAAGGCACTACCCTTGGACCCCTTCTTTTCTCCCTCTTTATAAATGACCTACAAGTAGCTATTGCCCAGGCTACTTGTATACAATATGCTGATGATTCCACACTAATTTGCTCTGCTAAATCCATTTCTGAACTTCAAACAAATACTCAAACTGTATTTTCAAAAGTTGAAACTTGGTTCTTAAATCGCTGCCTACTCCTAAACGCAAAACCAAACTCTTACTCTTTAAGCCTACTACCAGATCCCCAGCTTTAGATTTCACTATCTTATCTAACAATGGAACCATTATAACACCCGACCCTACTACCAAGCTGTTAGGTGTCACAATTGACAACCATCTTACCTTTGACTGTCATATCAACAACACCATTAAATGTGTAAATAGGAAACTGCTCTCTCTATAGAATTAAGACTTTCTTAACCTCCCCAGCCAAAACTACTCTTGCCCACTCTCATCTCATTTCCACTCTTCTACGCTTCTCCCATCTATACTAACCTCAAGAAAACAATCTTTCCAAACTGTCTACTACCTACAATAACATAGCTAGATTTGTTACTGGGAAACCTTTCAGAACTCACCACTGTCTGAATCTGCAGCAACTGAACTGGCTTGAACTGTCAAACATGTTACTTCTTTCCCAACTTACATTTGTCCAAAGAGCTTTCTACCAATCTCTTAACACACCTGTACTTTCTAACCTCTTAACCCCATATGCTAATCTAAACTCACTCCATCTAGCAAACTGCTAGTTACCCTAACCAAATCTAATAACCTAGCTGGTGACTCCTCTTCTCAAACTCCATCGGTAAACACTGGAACCAACTTCCTACCGAACTTACTTCCATTCCAACTACTTTTCTGTTTAAACAAAACTCAGAACATACCTCAAAAGCCACTGGATGTGTCCCTGCTCTAATCCTGACTAAATGTTGTTTCCCCTCAACCCTCTTTTCTCTCCCTTCTGTTGTGCCTCCTCATTTCTCCCTTAGCTTCCCTCCACCCTACATACCTCTCTCATATTTCTCTCCTCCCTATTTGGCTATGACTCTTTTCCTATATACATGTATCTCTAATCTCTCTCTCTATTGTTGTCTCTCTCTCTCCTTGGTCTTCCACTTTCTTCACCTGCTGTTAAACTTAAGCAAAAATGTTCAATATGATGTTATTTTAGATTATCCAGATAGTTAAACTCCTTTCCTTTTGGTAACAATGTACATTTCTCTGTCCTTGGTCTTTCAATTTTTTGTTTCCTTGTTTTTAAACTATGTAATAATATTCATTATGATTGCATTTAGATTGTCTAGAAATTTTTAACTCCTACTCTTGTTTGGATAACAATATTCCTTGTCTAAGTCCTACCAGTCTGTAATCTGTAATCTCTATATGTGGAGTTTTCTCCCGGCCTCTACTGAAAATGGAAATATATCCAGCTAGACTAGCCCGGTTAACAAATGTAAAATAAATAAATAAATAAATAAATATGTTGGACAACTGCATACAAGGTTTATGGACTCAAGACCAGCTGCACCTGCACATAAATCAAAAGGAGATGCTGGCAGTAAAACTGGCAATTCAGACATTCAGACCATTTCTTCGACAGGGTCAATTGCTGATAAGGACGGACAACACCACAGTTATGTGGTACATCAACAAACAAGGAGGCACGCATTCATACCCTCTATGCCGCATGGCAATGGACCTCTGGAATGTGGCCCTGAGCTTCAACATTCAGTTACAAGCAATATTTGTACCAAGAAAAGAAAATATACTGGCAGACATCCTAAGCAGAACTACCACGGATGCCCACGAATGGATGCTGCATCCAGACATCTTCAAAACCATTACAGGGAAATGGGGACTACCAGAAATAGACTTATTTGCATCCCCACACAACCACCAATTGAAAAAATTCTGCACGAGGGCATACCACCCTCTTGCTTGGAAGGTGGACTCCCTATCCTTCAGTTGGCAGAACCTGACAGCATATGCATTCCCACCTCTTCCTTTGATGCACAAGGTGCTATTGAAGATCAAAGAAGACAGTCCAAGGATCATCCTGATGGCTCCAGACTGGCCGAGGCAGCATTGGTACCCATTACTGAGGAGTATGTCTCGGGAACAAATATGGCCTCTGCCCCTAGTTCCCTTACTGTTAACACAGAACAACTTCAAAACCCTGCATCCAAACCTAAAAACACTGCAGCTGGCTGCCTGGAACATTGCATAAGACAAAATAACCCAGATTTATCTCAAAGGGTTAAAGACATTATCTTGGAGGCTCGCAGACCCTCAACAAGAAAAAATTATTCAGCAAAATGGAAAAGATACCTCATTTGGAGTGCAGCAAAAGGAGAAAATGTGTCACTGGTAAACATAGCTAACATCCTGGAATACTTGGCAGAGCTCTTCCACAATGGCCTGTCCTATTCTTCCATTAAGATTCATGCATCAGCTATTTCAGCAGAATACAACATGGACCCTCCAGTCTTCTCACATCCTCTGCTCAGGCAGTTTCTGAGAGGAATTCAAATGTAAAGCCACCTAGGAAGCCACCATTGCCCGCATGGGACTTGAACTTTGTGTTAGAAAAGTTGACACCCTCCTTTCGAGCCAGCAGCAACAGCAGAATTACAGTACTTATCATGGAAGACTGCTTTCCTGCTTGCAGTCACTTCAGCAAGAAGGGTTTCTGAACTACAGGCATTAATGGCAGTACAGCCCTTCCTTATCTTCCATCAAGATAGTGTCCATGAGAACTAATCCTACTTTTATGCCAAAGGTGGTCTCCAGGGTATCTTTAAACCAAGCTATCCACCTACCTACATTCTTTCCCAACCCACAGAACAAGGGAGAAAGACTGTTGCATACCTTGGATGTACATAGACAATTGCTACTACCTGGACAGGACCAAGAGCAATAGAAAAACTGACCAGCTACTGGTAGCATATGCAACAGGAATGGAAGGAAAAGCAATTTCAAAACAGACAATCTCTAAGTGGATAGGAAATTGCATTAGATTTTGTTACTCACCATGGGAAGAAAACTCCAGAAAACATCAGACCTCACTCTACAAGAGCTACAGCCACTACCACAGCTTTTTTACGAGGAGTGGCTACCAAAGACATTTTAGAGGCTGCTACTTGGAGCTCCGTGCATACATTTGCCAAGCATTATAATCTACCCTTACACTCCAGATCCCGAGCAGGTTTTGCCACTGCTGTTTTACAAGGGATCTTAACTACACCATAATCTTACTACTCCTCCTCCCCCAGTTTGGCTATGGTATTCTACCCATTTGTAAGGACTGCAGATGCATCCTTGAAGGACATAGTACAGTTTTGTACCTACCATAAATGTAGATGTCCGAGAGGCATGCATCTGCAGTCAGGATTACCCACCCTCCTTCCCCTCTGTGGTACTCCTAGGGTATTTGCCCATCTTGTAGCTAGCTGGGGAATCTATTATGGTGTATTTGTTTGTATATATGTACATACATGCTTATTTTTTGTTTGCTCTCTACTATTTGGAACCATTTGCATTTATCCAAATTTAGCCTTCCTAGAGGACACCTGGCATCTGGGGCAAGAAACACTGAGGAAAATGGCGTTGGCTGATACCTTTATACCCGAAGAACTGCAGCTATGACGTCGGGTGAAGTGCGACATCAGCCGAGGCCAGACCCAGACTTTGGAATCCGGCCGACCGAAGGGCTGCCTGACGACAAGACAACCCATTTGTAAGGACTGCAGATGCATGCCTCTCGGACATCTACATTTATGGTAGGTACAAAACTGTACTTTCCTCACCCGTCTCTACAGTCCCTCAAACTAGCAGCTTGGCTGCTCCGCTTCCCTGCCTAGCCAGGTCTCATCTACTCCCCCCGGCAGTTCAACACATTCTGGTTGCTTCTCATAAAGCTTCCACTACTAAACTCTATACGAGTAAGTGGAAACGCTTTGTATATTGGGCATCTAGCCAAAACTTAGACCCCTTGGTAGCTCCTCTACATAAAATTTTAGAATTCTTATCTATCCTTTTTCACGAAGGAGCTTCTACTTCCACGCTAAGAGTACAGTTGGCCATATCAAACTTCCATATTGGTGAGGAAGGTTCTCCCATTATGTCTCACAGACTTTGTAAGGCCTTTATGAAAGGAACCTTCCATCTTAGACCGCCTGTCAGACAACCTTTCTTTCCATGGAGCCTGAATTTGTTGCTGTCGCAACTCATGTTGCCACCTTTTGAACCTGCTTCATCATGTCTCTTAAAGTTCTTATCGTGGAAGACGCTGTTTCTCAGCCGTGACCTCAGCTCGTAGAGTATCAGAGTTGCAAGCATTATCGGTCAGACCACCCTACTTGATATTCCATCCAGACAGGGTCTCTTTGCGTACAAATCCATCTTTCCTTCCAAAAGTATGCTCAGTTACGAATATTAACCAGTCTATAGAACTCCCTACCTTTTTCAAAAACCATACTAACAAACTGGAGTATATGTTGCACAAGTTGGATGTTCACAGGCAATTAAGATTTTATTTGGATAGGACCAAAGCTTACAGGAAAACAGATCAGCTCTTCGTCGCATTTGCAGACAATAAAAAGGGCATGGCAATTACTAAACGTACACTATCTAAATGGCTTGCTGACTGTATAACATTTGTATACTCTAAATCAAAGCAATCCTTGCCCACCAAACCTAAGGCCCATTCTACCAGATCCATCTCCACTTCCTTAGCTCATGCAGCTCGTTTGCCTTTGGACACTATTTGTGCAGCAGCCACGTGGTCTAAACCACATACTTTCTTCACTCATTATAGAGTGGACAAAATCTCCAAGGATAGGACATCATTTGGTTCCACTGTGCTTAGGAACGTTCTTCCATGAGTCACTCTGCGTGACGGAGCTAGGGACGCTACCCGTGTGTAAGAACAAATGGCGAGATTGAACACTCTTACATAAAGAAGTTATGTCCTTACCATAACGTTCCATGTAGAGTGTTCATCTCGCCTTTGTTCTTACATTCCCTCCCTTCCCCCCCACGTGTTTGGAAGAACTGGTAGGATTAGAATCTGATCGACGTGTCTTGACCCCTTCCGGGGTATATGCTCCCGTGTATCACGGGCTATATGTTTAGACCATTAGTTATTGCTATAGTGAGAGAGTGTCTCTGAATGGCTGAAGAGAGTGTATACTTCTAGCACCGGAGGAGTTGGATCTTTTGGTCTGGTTTGTTTGCAAACTAGATCTGAGTCATGGCAGGGAGGATTGTGGGATATGGGCTGGTCTCGAGCTTCTCTGAGATTCAGAGCTTTGCAATTCGGCCGACTCGAAGCTGAGGATCGGCTCCGAACCCGTGTGTAAGAACAAAGGCGAGATGAACACTCTACATGGAACGTTATGGTAAGGACATAACTTCTTTTTTTTTGCTGTTTCCTAATTGTGTGTTTCTGAACAGTGTGCTGTGTGTCTGTTTGCTATAAGAGGGGGTGGTGTTATCACTTCTTTGTTATCCGATATTTAATAGCCTAGAGGGATTCCTCTGTACTTTTAAGTGCTAGCTACAAAGTTTGAGAAATAATTTTATTTTTGTGTTCTGTTAAGTACAAACTTGAAGTTTTAAAAGTACTGTATTTTCATTTTTTTCTGTTTCCTAATTGTGTGTTTCTGAATAGTGCGCTGTGTGTCTCTCTGCAGTTAGTTCCCCACCCTCACTCCCTGTTCCTGTGTTGGTGGCTCTGGAATTGCCCGCCCCTCCTGTAAGTCTGTATTAGAACATTCCTCCTGGGTCCATCTGATTTACTCACTTAACCGAGTACAGTGAGATCATATTCTGAGTTTAGTGTTCACTCTACTTAATACAGAGAGAAGATTTAAGAAGGCCAGCCCACTTAGGTTCTTCCTTCCTCTCTCCTTGCACTTAAAAAAAAAAAAAATTGCACTTTATTCATTTGCTTTTACTGTATTTGTCTTTCCTCCTACTTTATTTTGCTTTTCTTAAAAGTTCTCAATTTTATTTATTCTGCTGCATTTATTACTGCTTGGTAGTAGCCTGATTAGATTGTAACTGTTATTCTAAGTCTTTTGGTTTAAGCACTTGGGCTTCATACAGGCTGTTTTACATTAAGGTTTGTGGTCTGCACTGTTGTGGCAAGACAGGTAGCTTACATCTTTCTAAGCTGGGAATTGCTGATTGAAGACTAAGTGTCTGCTATTCTAAAAGTGTATTAGTTATGGCTTAAGCATTTGGGCTTCAGGCTAGTTATTCTACATTAAGAAGGTTTGTGGTCTGCACTCTTGTGGGAGGAGAGGCTGGATTCTGCCCTTCTGAGCTGGGAATTTCTGGTCACAGGCTTACTGTGCCTGCTTATTTGAACTGTTTCTTTCTGAAATTGGTGTGGCTTGTTGCTGTAGCATAGACCAGGTTCAGGCCTGCTGAATCTAGCTTTGTTTGTATAACTTGAGCACTGATCCAGGCCATCTTTTTTGGAGAAGGTTCCCCTGCACGCTAGTAAGCAGGGGTGTGCAGTTAGAACTTGTCTGATTGAAGACTGCTGGAACAGGGCTCAGTTTTGAGCTTTTTTTCTGGTTAATTGGGTAACTTGTTTAAATCAGTTCATTTTCTATTGTTTATATATATAAAAAATGCACTTTATTCATCTGCTTTTATTGTATTTGTGTTTCTTCCTACTTTATTACTAGGGGCATTGACTACAACTCTGATCTGCGATGTATAACAATAACTATCCTTTTCTGTGCATTTGAAGTGTTTTTTTGAGTGTATCTGCTTTATTTTCTAAACAAAAAAAAAAAAAATATATATATATATATATATATATATATATATATATATATATATATATATATATAGAGAGAGAGAGAGCGAGAGAGCTATATTTGTTTCCCGCCTTTCTAAGCTAGTATAGTCTAGTTTTCCAAGGCTGTGTTACAAATCTCTGTTTGCCCATACCTTACTTGGATAGAAGGAAGTTTCTCTGCTCACCTGTGAGAGAGGGGAGCTTTGAGCAGCCTATCTGTCCCTGGAGGAGTGGTTTCAGCCCAGAAATGAGTAGTTTATTGGCCATTTTGGGCTAATTTCTATCTCTTTCATTTCCCTGCTATAAATACTGTATTTGCCCGGTTTTGCGTGCCGGGCAGCACCAGTTAGTTAGGGTAAAACTATTCCCGGCTCCACAAAGTCTCCTCTTCAATTTTTCCCTTGGAATTGGACAAACTTCCAACTTAAGCACTCAAGCCATTCATTTCTCAGCCCGGCACTTGCTCAAAACTTATAGCAAGCACTTATAAACCATAGCACTAGACCCTCCTGTGCTGTACAGAAGGACAAGGCTCTCTATTCGACCTTACCAGCCATCCAGTAAAACAGTTCACTGTACCCATCCAGGCATGTCCAAAGGGCAGTTTCAGGTGTACTCTCCAGTTCAACTGGTGAAGCTGGGCATTTTGAGGCACTGTTACAACTGCTTCATGTACACAGGAAACCCCTTCTCCTACCCCGCCAAACACTAATACATGCGAGAGATGCAATTATACAGCCAACTGGAGGCTAAGCTCTCTCAACCCAAGAGTGGATCAGACAGTCAAGAGGAGAAGGGAAATACTTGCATCACACCACCAGTCTCACATAGACCCATTAAAGCAGCACCAGCAAAAAAACACACAAGAAAACATACTCGGAGGCTCTAAATAAAAATCTGCAAAACCAACAGAGACCTCCAAAGCAAACATCCAAGCAACATCCACCCCCCAACACAAACCATGAAACACATAATTCACAAAACCAGTGCGCCATGCAATCACAGCCCTTAAGGCAAAATAACATACCCAACATACTAGTAATAGGCGACTGTATAGTCAGGCACACTGACATCCCACTCACTAGGCTGAATAAGGAGAAGGTTACTGTTAGCTGCCTGTCTGGTGCCAGGATCCGCCACATAACACAAGCACTCCGGTCACTCCAGAACAAGTACAAATATGACTGTCATTATCCATGTTTGTGTGAATGACCTGAGCCGTATCTCCCTGGACTACATGAAAAGAGACATGGAAGAGCTCTGTGATCACGTAGCCCAGGCCGGTATGACACTGACCCTGAGTAGCATCCTGCCCTCACCAAGAATGATACCACGGTATAAAGAAAAAATTCTCGATTTCAACAATTGGTTAAGTTTCTGGTGTCATTCAAAGGGGTTCCAGTGTCTGTCCGCCTGGGGTGACATGCTCGACAAGCCACGCTGCTTTGCTAGAGATGGCTTGCACCTGTCACCCTTAGGCTGTCAATTACTTGCCAAGGCTCTTGCCATCCCCATCCCCATAGTGCCTTTTTTAGGCAAGGCTCAAAAGACAAACTCACCACCGTAAATAGCACAAGTAACAAAAAACTGAGGGTAATGCTACTCAATGCCAGAAGTCTAAACCTCAAAATGCACTCACTCGAGGCACTCCTCAGAATGGCGAAAATCGATATATATGCAGTAACAGAAACCTGGTTTAAGGCTCCAGAGAGCACCCCAGCACTACCAGGCTCCAACTCATACCATACATTTCAGCCACAGAACCCAAACCGAAATACAAAAGGTGGGGGCATATCCATATTCATCAAGGATACCCACACCTCCAGGTTAGTGGCACAGCCCGATGCTTCAGAGATCCTCCACGTATAACTAACAATAGGCAAAACTGCAATTCAAATTGTAGCTTGCTACAGATCACCCACCATGTCCCAGGACCCCCATTCCGCATTTCTGGAAACACTGGGAAACCTAAAGGTCCTACCAAACACCCTAATATTGGGTGATTTCAATTACCCAAACATTAACTGGGAGAACTACTCAAGTACTAACTCCCTTGCCCAACATTTCCTAGAATTTATAAACTCAAACGCCCTGTTTCAGCTGGTCAACACTCCCACCAGAGGTAACAACATATTGGACCTGGTCATCACCAACTTTGGCGACCGGTGTTCCACACCAGAGGTCAACCCCTCGCTGGTTAGATCTGACCATAAACAAATCACTTTGGACATCCACATTTTGCCCTCACCCCCGGACAAGAAAACCACCATGAAAAACTTTTCAAAAGCAAACTTCACGTTGCTTAAGACTGTGGTGGAAAGTTTCAAAGCCCCCATGCTGAAAGATAACTCTGTCCAAGCTGCAAAATCCTTTACTAATGCATTCTACGGGCACTTGCAAGAATGCATGGATCATGCCATCCCAAGCAAAACCAAGCCTTACTCCTCCAAGAAAAGGAAACAAGTCTGGAGGACTCCTGCCATAAACAACCTGTACAATAGAAGGAGACTAGTACAGAAAAGAGTAAAATCCCAAGAAGGGAAGCCATCACTGATCAGTATCAGCAAGAAAATACGATCCTCATAAAATCATCCAAGGCGAGCTTTGAAAGAAAAATTGCCAAAGACTCCAAAGATAACCACAAGGCATTCTTTAGCTATGTCAAGAATCTAAGTGGCAATGCTCAAATCCTCTTGGAGTTGGTGCAGAATGGCACAAAATACACTGAACCGACCGTTATCGCCAACATCCTGGCAGAGAGGTTCAGTGCAAACTTCATCCTTCTCTTACCCCCAAAAGGGCCCATAACCATACCAGAAGAATGTAGAGTCCCTGAAATCACAGACGCTCTGGTTAAAACAGCCCTCTCCAAAGCCAAAAACACAGCATCAATGGGACCAGACGGTGTCCCAGGCTGCATCCTACACGAGCTTAAAGACTAACTAACCCCTCACCTAAACACACTGTTCAAACTCAGCCTCTCCACAGGCTACGTACCCATAGAGTGAAGCACAGCAACGGTTATTCCGCTCCACAAGGGTGGAGCCACAACAGACCCCAGGAACTATCGCCCTATAAACCTGACTAGCTTGGTCCGCAAGCCTATGGAGCGCATCATCATGGAACTCGTTAACAGAGACATTGGGAACCTCCAAACATTGGACACTACCCAGTTCGGCTTTAAGGGCAGATCATGCCTCCTAAACCTGGGGGACTTATTTGAGACAGTTACCATGGCTATAGACGAGTGAAATGTGGTACACACAGCCTATGTAGACCTTGCTAAGGCTTTCAACACCATTCCCTATTCTGGCATTATAGACAAGCTCACCAGCCTGAACATAAACCCCTACGTCACAAGATGGGTTGCCAACTGGCTCATGGACAGAACCCAAACACAGTGCTGTGCACGTAGGTTCTGCATGGCCAGGAAGTACCAGAAAAACAACAGGAGGCCAGCAATAGTGTGAGTCGGAATAATACAGAGCGACAATAACCGCTACTGAAAATACATAACTTTATTAATCAGACCGGTTTCGGCTAAAAATTAGCCTTCATCAGTGATAAACAATCCAAATATTCAAAAGCCTAGAGGGGGGAGGTGCAGATTATTTTTGGCAAAGCAATGTGGTTTGTTGTTCATCTCCTTCCATGCTGACAAATATTGCACCCCTTAGAATAACAAAAACAAAATACTGTCCCTTTGGGCATTTCCTTCGCTTTCAAATTTCTGCAAATGCCCAAATGAATTATGACTAAACATTACCTTAAAATTACTCATTAAAATAAAGGGCCATTGGGCTTGCATGTTTATTTCTTTTGGTATCCCTTCCATATTCCTGTAACCTGAATTTCATTTCCTACACATCTATCCAATGTACACCAAAATACAGAGACATTAAAAAGTGCTAACTCATTCCCAGTGCATCATGTGTACATTTAACTACAACTTAATGATTCATTTATCCAAAATCTTCCGCATAGGTTCATGGGTAACTGCTAAGCTAGCTGCCTCTGTGGGACATATTGAGCTTAGGTAATTTCTCTTCCAAAGGTGAGAATCAAATCCTGTATTTTGTGTATATGAGGAAAACACCTTAACCATTATACCATCTCCCACCTCCAACATCACAATGTTGGAACATGCAGGAATAATGCAAAAGGTAAGTGCCCCTATGGTTATAGTTTGCATAGGTGCTGCATAACACCATTTGAGCAAGGTATTCTGAATTCCCTGAATTAGACACTCATCCATGTAAGGGTAGATATATACCATTGACCATGCACCACTGACCATGCACAAAGATACTGCTAGAACCAGACGCTGTCAAATCTTTGGGTGCAGTAGACTGATCAAAGAGTAAGAGTAACAGGTGAGCTGCAAGCAAGATCCCCATGTGAATTATTAAATATCGTCTCTGCTGTCTTGCAACAGGAATGTGGAGGTAACCCTGAAGATTAATGAGAACAGAATATCCAGTAATGTCAAAATGCTTAAACTTCAAGGCCTAACAGGTACTTGTTTAGGCATTAAGGAGCGTAGAACTTTCAAGTCAGTTTTTTTTTTTTTGGCACCAGGTGTTGAGTAGATACTTGTATTTTCCCTCCCCTTTTGGTACTCATTCTTCAATTCCTTAGCTAAGGACATCCTCTAAAAGAGCCAGAACCAGAAGAATTTGTTCCCTGAAAGAGGGGGATCCCCTGAAAATCTGCTCTGGAAGTAAAGTCTGTACCCTTACTTCAGAATGCTGAGAACCCACAGATTCTTTATTTTCGTCCACTTCTCCACAGTTAGAGCCCTCTAATTTTAAGGAAGGTGGGGGTGGTGACAGTTGGATTTAGGAACAGAGTGGGATACAGTAGGATTTCTGGGGAAGGGAGAGATTGACTAAGACATAGAAGTTTTTCTCCTGGTATCAACCCTGATAGCCCTCATGCTTATTATTTGCTGTGACTGGCATTGCTTTCTATAGCTGTGTTTCTTTTTACTGAGGTTACCTTTCTCTTGTTTGGGGATGAGTAGCCAGCTCTTGGAGGGGTCGTTCCAGCTGTATTTCTGAGTTTAGGAATGAAAAAATAAAAATGCTTAACCTGCCACAGTGTCTTCTCTCTTTCTTTTCCTTAAACTGTCTCAGCCAAGGGTCTTGAGAGGAGGTCATTATGTGGGGAACAGCATTAAGGAACTTGGAGTCTTCATGTAGGTTCATAGGTAAGTACTAGGCTAGTAAGCTAGCCATCCATGCAGGCCATTTTAAGCCTAGCCAGTTTCCCTTTGTGTGCTTGAAATATCCTATCCCATTTGGTTATAGACTGGCCTTACCCATCCCATGGTCTATAATTATATATTGCCCCTAATGAGTAACTAGGATCATACCCTAGGTAATTTGAGGAGACCCATGCATGGGATAAAGCATTTATTAGCTGTCTCTGTCTGTTTGTAGAATGGGGGTACTCCTGGGGTAAATTTTATGTTTGTCATCCACAGAGCTAAGTTGTGCTTGAATATGGGCCGGTTCAGTAGCTGTGGTATCCTCTGTGAGATGTACCTTTTCCTCCAAATGTTCTGTTGATGTTGCAGAAGAGGTTTAGATCCCTAGACTGAGAATTTCTGATGCCATTTTATCTGACAATGTGCAGTAAATCCATCAGTATCGAGTCAGAGAATGCCTTTTTATGTCAGACACCGATCACCTCTTAGCACTGTGTAGGATACGGAGTACAGTGACAGGGCTAGTCTGCCCATATAGTACGTGTTGTTTAGGCCTTGTATCCTTTTAGCAAGTTATCTATGTGGCATTCCAGTTTGCCATGTGTCTGGACAGATACATTTCAAAAGGGGCATTATATTCGATGGTTGGCCTAATGAAGGTCGAGTAAAGGGTGGCAATGACATTTCTAGATCTAGACACAATCCTTTTGTTTATAAACTGTGCAATATGGAAGGACTTTACAACAGTGGAACATGTTGGCTAAAAGTTAGGTCACTGTCCACAGAAGTTCCCAAATCCTTTGACAAATGCCCCTAAGTGTTGACCCAGTTGTAATGTGGTAGTTCCCTGGGGTAGCTGACTTCCGAAAGGAATCTATAGTGTTCATATCATTCAGCGGCAGGCCTACTAACACTCGGGCTGGTGTATACATAGTAACACACACTCTGTCCGGCATTATTGTTTGTGTGTTCAACTTCTTGGGGCAAGAAGATCCATTTGATGGCTATTACATGTGATGGTTTCAGAAATAGAATGGCTTTGGCTAAGTGTTGGTCTGAATAAGGTCAAAAAGTTAAGGTTGGTGTTTGTTTGATTTACAGCACCTGTGCAGTTTGAGCCAATGCCATTAGTAAGCTCACAAACGAGTCACAAAATTCTCTTACAAATTATCTCCTTAACAATTCTCCACAGGAATGCTTGATTTCTGGCATAGTCTTTCAGATCCCATCACAATTTACTGCACTTCTATTTTTGCACTTCAGTTTCAACTTCAATTTTAAATTAATGTTATTAAACTGACTGTAGCAATATATGTGGACTCTTTTCAGTCGGCCAGATGTTATTCCTGCATGTACTTCATTTTGTTTTAAAGGTGAGATTAAAATTATTTCAACGGCCCATTTTCTGAATTAAAACCGTACCTTGTGCACTGCATTTACTGTTAACATATATTGCAACAAAACCAGACTGGCAAGCAGTTTAAACCATGCTTCTAAATGAAACACAAACGAATCAGAAAGCTAATTCACTAAATTAGCTTTATTTGGCTGACAGTAACATTTGTATATGTTGATGTTCATTCAGATTCTACCAGATCCCACAATGGAAATTACAGTTGTTTCAACATCTGTTATGTGAAGTTTATTTAAAGAGATCACTGCTGCAGCAGCATAAACTATATAGGATGTATCCTGCCAAGAATCTGACTTCCGGCAAGTACCAAATCTTTAGGACACCTTCAGCATGCCTGTAAGTCTGAGGAAGCACAACAAAGTACGAGTATAAAAGAAAATGTACGTGTCAAAATTCAGAGCTTTCTTGCTTGCTTCATAGAAAAAAGGAGGCTAGAGCCCTAAATGTAGTGCGTTACAAGGAAAGGCAGAGATGAGAAGGATCCTCAACCTGGCAGTTAGTCAGATGATAAATTACAGAAAATGGAAGAGGAGGAAAAGTACAACTGTCTAAAAATATTGAGAAGGTACAGGATATGAACAGCTTTGGACTAGTTAAAAAGAAAGTATTGCAGCAGTCAATTCCAGGACTTCACAATCGGCACGCTTTTATTAAAACAAAAATAAAGGTTAAAACAGTTAAGAACATACTGATTAAGTGCTTTTGTCTCCGTTACAACTAGGACTTCATCAGAATCAATTAAATTTAAAAAACAGACCATTAAATACTTTAGACAATTAACCATATGAGAACAATATGTAATTTAAAGGTGCCAAGACCAAAAAAAACAGCTTCAACTACCAAACAAGTACATGCAACGAAAGCTTAATCTAGATGCCTTAAAATATTATTAAACAAGTAGATACAAAATTAAATAAAATTAGACCTAGAATTTAAAATAGGTTGAAGAGAAATGTTTTCATTAAAGCCAGGAGGCTGCCCAGCATGCAAGCTCATTTGTCACTTCTTCCAGTAAAGATTTAAAATCGCCACCCCTGGGGTTAATCCTGACCCGTTCAAGAATCGCAAATCTAAATACACAACATTTATGGCAGTTACTAATGTGTTATATAAAGCATGGTTAGTATTATGCTTACTCATCTGATAGGTGTGTTCATAAATTCTTCTCCTTAAGGGTTTTTCAGTTTTGCCCACAGACAAAGCAGGGTGCCCCGAACATATGGCCAAGTAAATTACCCCCTTAGATTGACAATTTCTTTTAATGAAAAAAATAAAAAAAGCTTTTGAGCAAATGCCATTTGCTAATATTGAACTGTTGGCTTCCACAATAAAGGAACACTGACTACATGTTCCACACTTGGTTGTACCATTCTTGTATGTCAAAGTATTAATCTGGTCATATTCAAATTGTTTTATATTAAGACCAGTTTTATATACAAAGGAAGGATTTCCCTAACAGTTTGTTAATTTCAGGGTTGCCCTTTAAAATATTCCTATTATTTTTAAAAAATATTTTAATCCTGTTAGCCTTTGGGCTATACTCTATTATTAAAGCCCTTTCATAATTACTGATCTGAAGTAGTTAACTTCATTTGATCAGCAACCTGTGGGTTACGGATCTAATACGGATACGAGCCAGCAGCATACCAAGCTAGAGATCTGAGCTCCAAGTTCCTCCCCCTTACCCATACTACCCTGCAACCTCTTTCCAATCCTCAGGTCTCGTTTGCCGCGGCTTTGCCAAGCACGGGATTTTTCGAGCTCCAGGCAAGTGTAGCTAGTTCTTATATTTTTCTAAAAATATTTGGGTAGTATAATTGTTAGCTGTGCGTGTGTAGTATAGTTCTATATATTTAGATATTAGTTTTCTCAACTAATCTATCCCTCTTTTATCCTTGGTAATCTCAATCCCCTAGTAGGCCCCTCTTTTCCATTTAGGTGTGCGTGTGTGAGAGGGTATGGCTGAAAGCCAGAAAACTACCTTTTCTAAGTGCACTGAGTGTGGCCATAAGCTGTTGCCAGCTGATGGTCACACTCAGTGCGTTCTTTGCTTGGGGGGTTCTCACCTTTCCTCAGGCTGCCAGATCTGTGCAGCCTTTAACCCCTGGGCCTTGCGAGATAGGAAGAACAAGTTGATTTTGGCGGGTCTTCTACCTACGGAGTCAGCTTCTTCTTCCTCTTCTCCCTCTGTAGCAACAGCTGCGGCTGCGGATGCCCAACCATCTGGCACTCCTCCCCTGTCTGGGACTCACCAGTGAGTGAGAGGCAAAAAAGGACAGAAAAGAGAGAAGGGAGTGAGAGAAAGAAAAAGAGAGAGAGAGAAGCCACAAACGGCGGACCGAATTGGACCCCTCGGCCCCTCCCGCTAAGGTTCTCTCATCTCCATTGAAGATTACCAAGCCTCTTTCCCCACGCTTCTCGCCGGAGGAGGCCCGACCATCTTCGAGGTTGTTGCATCTGCCCTCCCAGCCGGCTTCAGCGGCCTCTTCCAGATCTACTCGTAGCCTCTCTGAGGCAGATATGGACCGGATGATGCGTCGCTTCCTGCAAACGGTAGTGTTGCTGCCTCCCCCTCCTTGGGGGGGGGGGGGTTCAGCTCCACTGTTTGCCTCGATAGATCCCTCTCCGATCCACTACCGGATTTTGGAGTCTTCGGATCCGAGGGACCTCGGAGTCAGGGAGTCGGTGCCGATGATCATTGCTACCTCGACGCCAGCCATGCCGTCAAGCTTATCGGATCCCTTTTCAGATCTGAGCTCTCGGGACCGAGAGCGGGGCATTGGATCCGAGGGGGTGAGTGAGTCTTCGGCTCCTTTGCGGTCGGAGCACACCGCCCACTCTGGTCCGAGCGCTTCGGCTCTGACACCGATCCCTTCATCAAATCCGAGGGTGCCGGCCACCTGTCTTAGAGAGGCCGGTTCCCCATCGGTATTCGACATTGTGGAGAGAGCTCTCTCTAGAGGATCGAGACTCCTCACTTTCTTCAGGGTCCGCTCCCGCTCCCTCACAGCTTGGTTTGTCCTCCATCATCCAGTCCCAGGGACAGCCTGTGTCTTTGATGCCCCAGCCAGTTCCCCTGGAGGAACATGAATCCGTTGGTGAGCCCCCCTCGGACAATCCCCCCAAGGAGATTCCTCACAAACGCTTATGCAAAAGGAGGCACTTGGACTCCCCGGAGTCCTTCACCGAGGATACCAATTTGGAGGAAGGGGAAGGTTCTCCCAGGTCACCCCCCAACGACATCTCCTTTGGAGTCATTATGGAAATGCTCCGCCAAAGAGGGGGGTGGTCTGCCCAAAAAAACCTTCCTTGGACGAGTCTGTATTCCTGGAGGCGTTCGACACAGGCCCCTCTACCTCTTTGGTGTCCCCCCCGGCCGACCTGATTACCACCAGTGCATGGAAGGGACCAGACACTGTAGAGCAGATCCCCAGGAGGCCCGACAAGATTCTGAGCCCCCCTGCAGACAAAGCTTTGTGGAACAAGGGTTCCCCTGTAGATGCCATGGTGGTGGTGGTAGCTCAGGACAGTTCTTCAGTCCATCCCCCTGACAAGGAGTCTCGGGCAATGGACCGTATTGTAAAGCAGATGTTTGCTTCAGCTACCTTCTCTATTAGGGCGCTGAATTACTTGGCCCATGTAATCAGACCTGGCTAAAGAGTACGCAGTCTCCCCCAGAGTCCATGTCTGCCGAGGATAAACGGACTTTCTCTGCTCATATGGCCATTCTCAAATTGGTGTCTAATACGTCTATGCAGCTACTCTCCCACGCCACTGAAAGAGCCGCTAGAGCTAGCGGGTCCGGTATCGCCTTAAGGCGTCATGCCTGGCTTTGCGATTTCTCGGAACCTTTGATGGGTCTACCCTGTTCGGGAAGACCATCTGTGAGACGCTGGTCCAGAGCGAGAAAGAAGGGAAAACGCCATCAGCTGTCGGAATCTGCTTCTCTACTCCTCAAAGGTCCTTCTCCAGGAACCAGCGAGGGCAGAAGATGTGGTTCTGGAAATCTCAGCAAGCCCGGAACGCTCATGACCCCTTCTCCCCCAGAGGCCGAGGGGGACAAGGTGGACACCTGCCTATAAGCAGAGGGGGACCGAAGAACTTCGGGTCACTGGAACCTTTTTCTGACTGACCCATGCAACAGCCCTGAAGGGTTGCCCGACTGCTCCTCTCTGGAGGCAGTCAGGGGCATTTTTCGAGGCACCTGGCTGAATGGGAGTCCATCACGGCAGATCGCTGGGTGCTTCAGATAATATCCAGAGGCTATTCAATCCCCTTCATAAACAAGCCCCCTTATTCAAGACACCTCCCAGATGTTCCACCCACTCGAATGGAGGCTAGAACTTTGGAAATAAAAAAGCTGTTAGAAAAATGAGCCATCCAGCATGTGCCCCCAGACCAGTCCGGATTAGGCGTTTACTCCAGGTTCTTTCGGGTGCCAAAAAAGACTGGGGACTTGAGGCCGATCCTCGACCTGTCCACAATGAACCTTTTTGTTGCCAAGGAAAAATTCCGGATTATCACGCTTCAATCCATCCTGCCCCTCTTGCAGGAGGGAGGACTGGATGTGCTCCATAGACCTCAAGGATGCGTACTACCATATTCTCATGGACAGACGGTCCGGAGGTTTCTCCAGTTTCGGCTAGGGGCCAGTCATTACCAGTTCAAGGTCCTACCCTTCGGTCTCACCACAGCCCCCCAGGGTGTTCACCAAGGTCATGGCAGTTGTAGCGGCCCACCTGAGGCTCCAGAGCACACAGGTCTTCCCATACCTAGACGACTGGCTCCTCACCGCCCCCACCAGGCATCTGCTCTCTCTAGCCAGGGACTTCTTCCTCCATTTATCATCCCAGTTGGGATCACTATAAATTTCAAGAAGTCGTTCCTTCACCCTGTTCAGGTTATAGACTTTATAGGGGCCAGGATAGATTCCCTTCAGGCCAAGGCTTTCCTAATGCCAGGCAGACTTCACAGCATGACTCTGCATGTACTTAGCTCTTCTTCAGTCTCCTGCTTCCCCAGCAGACTTAGTCTGAGAGCTTTGGGGTCCATGGCGGCAGCGATCAATTTGATCCCTTACGCTCATCTGCACATAGGTTCATAGGTTGATACTAGGTTATCTGCCCTAGGGCATTTATAAGCCTAGCCAGGGTGTGTTTGGCGTTCGCCACCCTTTTAGATTAGTTGACTGTGCCTCTGTATAGTAGGTCACAGAAGATAGCCCTTTTGAGGTTAGTTTACTGTGCCTCTGTCTAGTAGGGACACAGAAGAGATCCCAGGGGTAAACCTATGATCTCCCATCCACTCGTCAAGATTTCTCTTGAAGAGGGTCATTGAGGGAGTCTGCCTAACATGGATTGGGATTTTGTTCCAGAGTGAGGGGAGCCTCTGGGATTATGAATCTGTCCCTCCAGCATGTCCTATTTATTTCTGTGCTGAGGTTTAAGTCCGTGGAGCGTGGAGCTCTAAGGGATTTGGATTTCCTGAGGTGGAGCATGTCCATTAATTCTGGGTTGGACATGGCTTTATACGTCCGGCCTCTGAGTAGGCGGTAAGCAACTGAGTAGAGCTGGAGTTTCTTTAGCCTAACTGCGTAGGGCATCTGTTTGAGTCCCTTGATCCTCTTGGTGAGGTACTTTTGGGGTCTTTCCAGTTGCTGCAGATGTCGGGTAAGTTGCATCCCAAATGGGGCATTGTATTCAATTATGGGCCTGATGAGTGATGAGTGAGGGGCACAATGACCTCTCTTGATCTAGATGTGAACCCTTTTGTGTTAAGGTGGGCTATATAGAAGGTCTTTCTAACCACTTTGGCAACGTGATTGTCAAAGGAGAGATTGTTATCTACTTGGGTCCCCAAATCCCTAATTACTTCTGTACTTAATGGATTACCACCTATGTGGTAATTTGTGGGCACTTTGTTTTTCCCAAAGGGGATGACTATGCACTTTTTGGCATTTAACTTTAAGCCATGGCTCTGGCACCAGTTATTCGTCTCTGTGAGACCCTTTTGGAGGATGCTTGTGTCAGTCGGCGAGTCGATTATGGCACCCAGTTTGCAGTCATCTGTGAACTTGGTCAGCCATAGTCCTCCCATGTTAGCCTGTCCCTCAGAGAAATGTATACCGAACAAGAGAGGTCCCAGGACTGAGCCTTGTGGGATGCCACTTGTAACTGGTTTAGAGTCTGACATGGCACCTGCAATTCTGACCATGTGGGTTCTATCCCTGAGCCAGTTTGCAACCCATCTTGTGACATAGGGGTTGATATTTAAGCTGGTGAGCTTATTTATGATGCCCGAGTGGGGTATTGTGTCGAAGGCTTTTGCGAGGTCCAGGTAGGCTGTGTGGACTACCTTCCCTTCATCTATGGCCTTGGTGACTGTTTCAAAGAAGTCAACCAGGTTCAAGAGGCAAGATCTGCCCTTAACAAAGCCGAATTGGGTAGGATCCAGTGTTTGGAGGTTCCCAATGTCTTTGTTTATGAGTTTCATGATGATACGCTCCATAGCTTTGCAGACCAGGCTAGTCAGGCTTATAGGGCGATAGTTTCCGGGGTCCGTTGTGGCACCACCTTTGTGGAGTGGGACCACTGTTGCTGTATGCCATTCCTTGGGTACATATCCTGTAGTAAGGCTGAGATTGAACAGTGACTTTGTGAGGGTTCAGTTCTTCTTGGAGTTCGTGTAAGACGCAGCCCGGGACACCGTCCGGTCCCATTGATGCTGTGTTTTTTGCTTTGGAGAGGGCAGCTCTCACCTGTGCATCTGTGATGTCAGGGAGGCTACACTCTTTTGGGATAGACATTTGCTCTTTTGAGGGGTAAGGGGGGGGGGGGAGAAGTTTGCACTGAACCTGTCTGCCAGGATGTTGGCAATGTCTGTGGGTTCAGTGTATTTTTTGTCATTTTGAACTAACTCAGAGCATATCTGGGAGTTGCCACCCAGGTTCCTGACATAACTAAAGAAGGCCTTGTGATTATCTTTAGCATCTTGTGCAATTTTTCTTTCGAAGCTGGCCTTAGATGATTTTATGAGGGATCTACAGTGGACTTTGCAAGTCCAGTGGTCCATTCTACACCATCCACTAGACTTGCCGATTCCCCTCAGCAGGGTTTGCAGGAACTCCCTCATGTGGTGGCTCCATTCCCGATCCCTTCGGGAAGGACGACCTTTTGTTATGTCCCTACCCCAGGCCACAGTGACCACAGACGCCTCCCACCTGGGGGGGGGGCAATGTGCAGGTAGGACTGTCCAAGGCACATGGACTGAGATGGAGACCATTCTGCATATAAATGTACTGGAGATGAGGGCAGTCCTTTTAGAGTTGCAGACCCTTCATGCCTTCCTTCCTCCGGGGACTATTGCGATCCAGTCAGACAATGTCGGTGGTCTGGTATATCAATAAACAGGGGGGAACCAGGTCTTTCCCTCTTTGCCGAGAAGCCATGAGAGTTTGGGAATGGGTGATCTCCACCAACCGCTTCCTTTTAGCGACACACATTTTGGGTCGGTCCAACATTCTGGCGGACAAATTGAGCAGAACTATCATCTCTCCTTACAAGTGGTCCCTGAATTCTTCTGTAGTGGAACAGATCTTCCTCAAGAGGGGTCAGCCTTTCTGCGATCTGTTCACATCGCCTTCCAACACGAAGTACAGTGAGTTTTACTCTCTAATTCCTCCTTTAGGGGAAGCCCCCAGAGATGCTCTAGTCCATGCTTGGCCACCCGGTCTTCTTTGAGTATCCACCACTTCCGCTGATGACAAAATTTTTGCAGAAAGCTCATCTGTTGGGGAGCAAGATTATCCTCATAGCCCCATTCTGGCCTCAAGTCTGGTTCCCCTGCCTACGATCTCATCTCATAGCTCCTCTCTGGATCTTGAATCCCATTCTGGATCTGATCTCTCAGCCCTGGGGAATGGCCCTTCCGAACCTGGACGAGCTCAAGCTCTCCGCTTGGCTGATCCAGATCCCTTAGTTGCCAGGACTCCCCGGTATCTCTTCCCTAGTCAAGTCCATTCTGGTGGCGGCACATAAACCCTCTACCAGGAAGATTTACAATAGTAAATGGAAACGTTTTTCCATTTGGGCTACACGTAAGAACTTGGATCCCTTTACCGCTCCTATTCCAGCTGTTCTAGAATTCTTGTCTCATATTTTTCAGCAGAGGGTCAGTTCATCTACTGTAAAGGTTCAGCTGGCTGCTATTTCCCATTTCCATATTGGGGACAACTTTGGTTCTCTTGCTGCTACCAGAATTTGTAAGGCCTTTCTAAAATTACCTTTTTTTTTGAGACCTCCTATTAGAAATTCATCCCCACCGTGGGACCTGATCTTGGTTCTTCAGGCATTAGTCGCGCCTCCGTTCGAACCCGCAGCTTTCGTTGATCTGAAGTTCTTGTCATGGAAGACTGCCTTTTTGGTAGCCATTACCACAGCCAGGAGAGTGTCGGAGCTTCATGCTCTTTGTATCAAACCTCCATACCTTGCATTTCACAAGGACAGGTTATCTCTCAGGACTAATTCCTCCTTTCTTCCCAAAGTTGCTTCCGAGATGAACATTAATCAATCCATTAATTTGCCGGTATTTTTCCCTAATTACCAGAACAAAGGGGAGTATAAACTTCATTTACTGGATGTAGACAGACAGTTACATTTTTATTTACACAAGATGGCTGTCTTTCATAGATCTGACCAACTTTTCGTCTCCTTTGCAAAATCTTTTCTAGGGAAACTGATTTCTAAAGTGACTCTTGCCAGGTGGATTTAGAGTTTTAGCCTCTTAGCATATAGAAAATATGGCTTGCCAGAACTAATGGGAGTTCATGCTCATTCTACGCGTTCTTTGGCAACGTCTGCTGCATTCTGGTCTAGAGTTTCCCTGGATGACATTTGTTCAGCGACTACCTGGACGTCCTCTCACACCTTTATTTCTCATTATAAACTAGATTTGGTGTGTAGAGGAAGGGCTGCTTTTGGCTCTGCAGTGCTCCGGAATATTCTTCCTTGAGGGCCTCCCAAGATTTCGGGTAGCTGGGGACTCTGTCCCACAGGTTGCTGATCAAATGAAGTTAACTACTTCAGATAAAGAAGTTATGTACTCACCATAACGTTCCATCTGAGTAGGTAACTTAATTTGTCAGCAGCCGTCCCTCCCTCTTTCCCCCTAACCTGGATGTTTTTTTAGCTGAGCTTGAGTTTTGTTTTGTCTTTGAGTCAGGTTTCTCAGGTTTTTTGTTTTGTTATTTTGTGCAGGTGGCAAACGCGATCTGAGGATTGAAAGGAAGTTGCAGGGTAGTATGGGTAAGGGTGAGGAGCTTGGAGCTCGGTTCTTTAGCTTGGTATGCTGCCGGCTCGGATCCGTATCGGATCCGTAAGCCACAGGTTGCTGAGGGATGAAGCTACCTACTCAGATGGAACGTTATGGTGAGTACATAACTTCTTTTTTTCGTAACCATATCGCAGTTAGCTAAACCAATCCCTAAAAGGGGTTTAAACTTCTTATCCTATTGGAGTTGTACGTATTCCCTAATGTCATTAACTAATTGGGTCTGTTAACCTCTGTCTAAAAACATGTTAGCTACGAAAGCAAGCTGTTTAATAACATCTTCAAACACATAAGTCATCCTGGCAGCCCTAATGAACTGCATTTAGCTATGCTTTTTTTTCTGACTTAATGGGTAACAACTGGAAAACTCTAAAAAGGAATTGCTATAAGTCAACTTCCTATAAACATTTGATTTGAAGCCACTACTTGTATTGTATTGCAACAGCTTTGGACTGCCACAGTGGGTCTCCCAGAGAGGGAGAATTCATTTGATGTTTGGGTGACATGTCTCCTAGGTTTGAGGTCACTAGCTGAAATGGAGCTGTTCTGTCAAAAGTAAAATCCAGACGCCTACTGCCTTAAAATGATTCTGCGGGTCCTGTACAAAGCATATATAATAACATGAGGTTTGTGTGCAAAAGGACTGGCATAGTTTGTCATGCAGACAGGAAGAAGTTATCTGAATTCTTAAAGATGCGGTTAGACAGTAAGGTTTTTCCACATCTTGTCAGGGGCCATTTTACCTGGGCTGTCCATTAACCAGTGCCACTGGAAGAAATATCAAGATTACAATCCAGTCATCTCAGTTGCTATTCCTGTGGCATTTTTAATACATTAAACATTCTCCTTCACAATTAAATATTTCTTTCTAGACATTCTTCAGATTTTTTCCTAATTTCTTTCTCTCTCCTTGGAACAGAACAGACTTTTATTAAGAAGCCCTCAGGAGTTGAGGATTTAGGCTGCCATTTTCTGGGGCCAGAAACTGTTACTGTACCCACTCCCATTGTGCGTGACATTATGGCAAGTATGGAGAAAGCACTGTAGAAGGCTAAGGAAACTGAGTAGAGAAATAGAGACACATTCAGCTCTAACAGGTCCACTCTGGTGGACAACCATGTGGCAAAATATGAAATGCGGTGCGGTGGGGGGGGGGGGGTAGACTGCAAAACAGAAGACAACACAATGAGGATGAATCATCAGGAGCACAAAGTGTGAAGGCAGTGACTAGACCACACAGGATGCTGGGCTGCGACAAAAAGAGATTGTGAACTAAGAGAAGGGGGATACAGACATTAGAGAGAGAGCAGAATTCCGCAGCCCATTTAGAGTGGTTTGAGTGATGGAAAGGGTGAAAGGAAAACTACCAAAATGAGGAATCAAAAACTGTGTTAGGAGGCCAGACTAAGACATTAACAGAAAATAAAAGGGCTGCTGACAGAGAGAATAAGTGAACACTGAAGCAACAAGTGATGATAATAAGGTGCTGGAATTTTAATTAAAAATAAACAATGGTTTGGAGATAGACTTATACCTCACAGAGGATACCACTGTCCATGCACAGTAAACCATTTTCATCCCTGCCCATATTCAGGTGCAGCTTGGATCTGTGGATGAGAAACGATTCACTCCAGGGTTGCCCCCCTGTACTAGTGGAGAAAGGCAGCACCTTAGCAACAAGTGATGATAATAAGGTGCTGGAATTTTAATTAAAAAGAAACAATGGTTTGGAGATAGACTTATACCTCACAGAGGATACCACTGTCCATGCACAGTAAACCATTTTCATCCCTGCCCATATTCAGGTGCAGCTTGGATCTGTGGATGAGAAACGATTCACTCCAGGGTTGCCCCCTGTACTAGTGGAGAAAGGCAGCACCTTAGTAGAATGAGGCAAATCTGGAAGAAAGATACCCAGACAGTTCCAGTAGTAATAGGAGCAATGGGTCTTACAAAAAAAGAATTTACAATCGTACTTAAATATGTTACCGATGCATGTAATTCCATGCGATTTGCAGGAGGAGTCAGTACTGGGCACATTGCGTGTGCTGTGAAGAGCACTTTTGGCTAACATTAAAGATTGAAGCAATACTAATTTCATGAGCTTTCATCATACTTTGACTTAGGAATGGGGTCCATTCCTGCCACAGTATTAGAAACCCATAAGACTTGGAGAAATTAAAGCATGTTTAAGGAGGGTTATGGCTGACAAAGTTTGCAGATGACTGCAAACTGGGCGCCGTAGTTGAAAACACATCCGACACAGATATCCTTCAGAAGGGTCTCACAGAAACGGATAACTGGTGCCAGAGCCATGGCCTAAAGTTAAATGCCAAGAAATGCATAGTCATACCCTTTGGGAAAAATAAGGTTACCCCTAGCTACCATATAGGTGGCAATCCCCCGAACACAGAAGAAGTTATTAGGGACCTGGGAACCCAGGTTGACAGTAGCCTTTCATTCGACACTCATATTGCTAAAGTAGTTAGGAAGACCTTCTACATTGCCCACCTTATCATGAAGGGATTCACATCTAGATCAAGGGAAGTCATAGTCTCCCTATACTCATCACTCATCAGACCAATGATCGAGTACAATGCCCCATTCGGAATGTATCTGACCCGACACTTGCAGCAGCTGGAGAGGCCACAAAAGTTCCTCACCAAAAGGATAAAGGGTCTCAAAAATCTGTCTTATGCTGCCCGACTGAAAGAACTCCAGTTATATTCAGTTGCTTACCGCTTGCTCAGAGGTGACCTATGCCTGACATACAAGGCCATGTCAAACCCAGATTTGATGAACATGCTTCATCTCAAAAATCTAGATCCCTCAGAGCCACAAGGGCGGAGACTTAAACCTCGACACAGTTATTAATAGGACGTGCTGGAGGGATAGATTCATCACCCAAAGACTCCCTATGCTGTGGAACAAAATCCCGGTTTATGTGAGGCAGAGCACCTCGCTGGCCTTGTTCAAGAGGAATTTTGACCAATGGATGGGAGATCGCAGATACACCCCAGGGGTTACCTCAGTGTCACTGCTCGACAGAGGCACAGCAAAATAATGGGCATAGTTTCTCCAGACTAAAGGGGTGGCGTAAGCCACAAAACTATGGGCTAGGCTTATAAATGCCCTCGGGCAGATAGCCTAGTATGAACCTATGAACCTATGTATTCCATGCACGAGTCCCCACAAATTATCTGTGGTATACCAGTTATTCTCATTAGTGGTAATGTATAACTGCTGACCATGGGATGGGTAAGGCCAAACCCTAAAAAAATGGGATGGGTTAATTCATGCACAAAAGCCGGAAACTGGATAGGCTTGAAATAGCTCACAAAGGCAGCTAGCCTAGTACTTGCCTATGAAACTATAAAGGCTAGAGAAGAATAAAAAAAAAGGCAAGACTGGCTGATCAAAAAAGACCAGCTTTAAAACCATTGAGAATGCTTTCTTTCACACAAAAAAGTACTTAGCATGTTCAGCAAATGGCTAGACAGTACACTTCAACACTGAGATTCTAAAAGGCCTGAAAGGAGAAAAGAAGGTATATGGGGCACCAGTGAGATGCTACTGGAAATAACAGAAGACACAAGATACTTGGATCTCCCTTTCTACCATCATAGTTATACAGACTTTGAGACTGTATGACTTGTGACTATTTTAGATGCAAACATAACAAAACAAAATTTCAGTATTAACAAAAAGTAGTTGGAGGCCTGTATTCCATTCTATGAAATAAGAAAAGAATGTCTGCATATAGAGTGATAATTCATCAGTGGAACCAGAATGTACATATTAGCTTATTAGCGGTGTTTCACAAACTGTACAGATTCTCAGTAAAAGCAGGAGTCTTCAAGGCAGGTGATTTACAGTCAGGAATAAATTGGTTAATTTGTCTTTAGTGAAATAAAAAAAAAGTCTAAATAAGCTGTGACCCCATGTACTCAGCACATCAGTATTCTTGTGAGCCTGCTGAATCACAACATAACCCCCCATTAGCAGGCAGAATGGACAAGGCATTAGGAACAGTGCAACTGCCCCTTACATTCTTCACAAATACAAATCAAAACATTGCTGATGGCAGTGTTACAACGCACTTTAGGATAAATCAAAACAGTAAGTCATTTACCTTGTCTACTGAAGCTTAACTTTCAGATTCAAACAAACGTTTCTGGTGACTTTCCAGTGTTACTAGGTCTACAGGAAGCTGCAGTACTCCCACTCGCCAAACAAGCACCCCATGCACCCATGCAGGTGAAGGATTACACAACCACCATAAGATGAGATGATGTGGGCTTGCCAGTGAGAGTAGCCCTCATTAGGCAAGTGTGTGTGGGAGCAAGCAGACACACTAGGGAAAGCAGAGAGTACCACCACCACAGTGATGTTGGTGTTCATATCGACCACTGGGGGTAAGATTAGGGGCCCAACCATAAAACTGCTCAATAGGTTAACTGTCAAATCATTACCCTGACATCTCACTGCGGTCTTTCATCACTAAGCCATCAGTATAAAAAAATGTAATTCTCAAAGAAGGTCTCCAAACTGACATGCAGTGGCAAGAGCATACATGAAGGGTGGGGGGGGAGTAATTGACCAATGCCAGCTTGTCCTTTGTGAGGGTGGAGGCAGCCCACACTCCCTGAAATAGCAGTGAGAAAAACCTGGCAGGCTGTGCACTACAAAGAGTTCACCACTTGGTTTGGAAATTGACCATGTGTGGGAGTTTGCATGCATCTCCTGCAAGGTGGGACAGTTAGGGCGAACACCCTGGCAGCACTATAATGCAGCACTTGAGTCCGTGATTTCCACACCTGCCCCAGGTGTGGATTGGGCTGAGCTTGTTGGAGGCTAAGGCAGCTACAAAAGACCTAATGAAACAGGAGAGGAGTTGGTGGCAGCTGATGGTCACCTGCAGTGAGGGGAAGCAAAAAAAGTAATTGTTGGAGGTGCAGAGAAGGAGCAGGTAATATGTGGTAGGAGTGTAGGCGAGTAAGGAATGTATAGAAGGATTTGATCTATAGGTGAAGGAACTGTGTGATTGATTCCTTATGGGAGGATTTGGACTATTAGTAGTGTAGGAGCTATAGGATGATACCTTGTAAGGATTGGCTGGTATGGTTGGGATTCAGGAGGGAACAGTTCATAGGTGGGTACTAGGCTATCTGCCCAAAGGCATTTATAAGACTAGCCAGTGTGTGCCGGCTTTCGCCGCCTCATTGATTAACTGATCCTCTGTCAAGCAGAGGCAATGAAGTGACCCCAGGGGTGTATTTTCTGTTACCCATCCACGCATCAAGATTTCTCTTGAGTGTTAGTGAGCGGCTCTGCCTGATGTAATTTGGAATTTTGTTCCAAAGCATGGGGAGTCTCTCTGACAGGAATCTATCCCTCCAGCATGTTCTATTTATTGTTGTGGCGAGGTTTAGCTCGCTAGAGCACGTGGCTCGCAGTGACTTGGCTTTCTTTAGGTGGAGCATATCCATCAATTCTGAGTTGGACATGGCTTTGTAAGTCAGGCAGAGATCACCTGTGAGTAAGCGATATGCCACTGAATACAGCCAGAGGTTTTTCAGTCGGGCTGCATAGGACATATGTTTGAGGCCAGTAATCCTCTTTGTGAGGTACTTTTGTGTTCTTTCCAGATGTTGGAAGTGTCTTGTGAGGTACATCCCAAATGGGGTATTGTACTCTATGATGGGTTTAATGAATGATGAGTAGAGGTACACTATAACCTCTTTATATCTAGATGCGAACCCTTTTGAAGGATTTCCTAACTACTTTGGCAATACGATTACCTCTTCTGTATTAAGGGGGCTGCCACCTATGTCGTAATTTGTGGGTGTTTTGTTTTTCCCAAGCGGGATGACTATGCATTTTTTGGCATTTAGCTTGAGGCCATAACTTTGACACCAGGTGTCGGTCTCAGTAAGGCCCTTTTGGAGGATGTCCATGTCAGCCAGAGAGTCAATTATGGCTCCCAGTTTGCAGTCATCGGCGAACTTGGTTAGCCATAGTCCAGTGTTTGCCTATACTTCTGAGAAGTATATGCCAAACAGTAGGGGTCCCAGGACTGAGCCTTGCAGGACACCACTTGTGACTGGTTTAGAGTTGGACCTGGAGCCCGCTATTCTTACGGTGTGAGTTCTGTCTGTAAGCCAGTTGGCAACCCATCTTGTGACGTAGGGGTTATGCTCAGGCTGGTGAGTTTTTCTGTAATACCCGAGTGGGAAATGGTGTTGAAAGCCTTGGCGAGGTCAAGGTAGGCTGTGTGAACCACCTTTCCCTCGTCTGTGGCCTTGGTGACTGTCTCAAAGAAGTCAACCAGATTTAGTAGGCATGATCTGCCCTTAACAAAGCCGAACTGGGTCGGGTCAAGTGTTTGGAGTTTCCCAATGTCTTTGTTAATGAGTTCCATGATGATGTGCTCCATAGCCTTGCAGACCAGGCTAGTCAGGCTTATGGGAAGATAGTTGCCAGGGTCAGTTTTGGCCCCTCTTTTGTGGAGAGGATTAACCATTGCTGTGTGCCATTCTATAGGCAACGTAGCCTGTGGAGAGGCTGAGGTTGAACAGCGTGTCTAGGTGGGGGATTAGATTGTTCTGTAGTTCGTGCAAGACGCAGCCTAGGACACCATTTGGTCCCATTGATGCTGTGTTTTTGGCTTTTGAAAGGGCTGTTTTCACCTGTGCATCTGTGATTTTTGGGACACTACACTTTTCTGTTATTGTTATGGGCCCTTTTGGAGGTGAGGGGGGTGAAGTTTGCACTGAATCTATCTGCCAGGATGTTGGCAATATCAGTAGGTTCAGTATATTTTGTGCTGTTTTGCAGTAGTTCAGTGCATATCTGCGAGTTGCCACTTAGATTTTTAACATAGCTAAAGAAGGCTTTGTGGTTGGTTAAGTTTTGAATCCTTGGCTATTTTTCTTTCGAAGTTAGCCTTGGATGATTTCATGAGGGACCTTAGTTTTTTACTGATACTGATCAGGGATGTCTTTCCTTCTTGGGATTTTCTTTTTTTTGAACTAGTTTCCTCCTTCTATTGTATAGCCTGTTTATTGCAGGGGTCCACCAAACTGGTTTCCTTCTCTTAGAGGAGTTGAGTCTTGGTTTTGCTATGGATGGCACGATCCATGCATCCTTGCAGGTGCTCATAGAGTGCATTTGTAAAGGTTTCTGCATATTGGGCAGCATTATCCTTTAGCGTGGGGGCTGTGAAACTTACCACCTCTGCCTTATGTAAGGTGAAGTTTGCTTTAGAAAAGTTTTTTACTGTGGTTTCCTTAGTTGGGGGTGGTGGTGAGGTGTGGACATCCAGAGTGATGATTAGTTTATGGTCTGATCTAACCATTGACGGGTTAACCTCCAGTGTGGAGCACCTGTCGCCCATGTTGGTGATGACCAGGTCCAGTATTTTTTACCTCTGGTAGGGGAGTTTACGAGCTGATCTAGGGCGTTTGAGTTGATGAATTCTAGGAAGCCCTGGGCCTGGGAATTTGTACTCGAGTAGTTTTCACAGTGAATGGTAGAGTAATTGAAATTGACCAATATCAGGGTGTTAGGTAGGACCTTCATGTGTCTACAGAAAGTTGGAGTGGTGGTCCTGGGTAATGGAGGGTGATCTGTAGCAGGCCACAATTTGCATTGCAGATTTGCCCGATGTTAGTTTCACATGGATGATATCTCAGAGATGGTATGCTGCGCCACTAACCTGGAGGTGTAGGTATCCTCGAATATGGATACACCCCCTCCTTTTGTGTTTCAGTCAGTGTTCTGTGGCCGAAACGTGTGGTATAAGTTCTAGCCCGGTAGTGCTGGGGTGCTCTCTGGATCCTTGAACCAGGTTTCAGTTACTGTACAGATGTCGACATTCTCCATACTGAGGAGTGCTTCGAGCATGTGCATTTTGAGATTTAAACTCCTGGCGTTGAGTAGCATAACCTTCAGTTTTTTGTTAATTGTGCTGTTTACGGAGGTGGGTTTGACTTTTGAGCCTTGCCTAAAAAAGGCACTATGGGGGCAGCAAGAGCCTTGGCCAGTATTCGAAAGCCTAAGGGTGACAGGTGCAAGCCATCTCTTGCGAAGCAACGTGGCTTGTCGAGCATGTCATCCCAGGCTGACAGACACTGGATCCCCTTTGAATGACACCAGAAGCTTACCCAGTTGTTGAAATTTATTTTATTTATTTATTTTATTTTACATTTGTTAACCGGGCTAGTCCAACTGGATACATGTCCATTTTCAGTAGAGGCCCAGGGAGATGAGCTCCACATTAAGTAAATAATACAGATAAACATAAAAGAAAAACAAGAAGAATTTTCAAATAAGAACTTAATATTGAGAGAAGTGAGTACAGAGTTTATGACAGGAGTACAGTACTATAGCGAAAGAGAGTACAGAGTTTAGCACAGCAGTACAGTACTATCGATACAAAGTCTAACACAGAAATACAGTCTATTTACATAGTAAAGGGTATGACATTAGTGAGTAGAGAGTTTAATACAGCAATATAGTACTATTTACATGGTAAAGGGTATGATATTCAACATATTGTATGTTAGGAATGAAGGCACAGATTTAAAAAGTGAATTCAGGAAGTCTTAAAGTATAACTTAATGCACAAGAGAGTTTGTGTATATGCATTTAAACAGAATGTTATACTATTAGTAAAAAGATAGTTAGTCTGTATACAGCTGGTAAAGTTTTGCTAATAGCCGAATGAGTATACAAAGATCAAATACAGTGATATTTCCCTGGGAGTAGGAAATTAAAGGGGGGCTAAGTGAAAGATTACTCATTCCACACTATGGGTTTTGGGTGCAAGGTATACAGTGATGTTGTACTGGGGAGTATCAGTCAGGGTTAGTACAAGGGCAAAGCCATTGTGTTTTTAGGAAGATTTTTAGTTGCTTTTTGATGAGTGGTAATGGTGACTGAGATGCAAGTATGCAGGGAAGGCTATTCCAAGTCTTCCCCACAGAGTTTGAGAAAAGAGAATCACCTGCTCTATTGTGGGATTTCTGGATGGTGACCAGTAGTTTATTTGCTGAGCGAAGAGTACTAAGATTAGAGTAGGGAGAGATGAGGCTACTGAGAATAGGAGTATTACTAGGATGGTACAGAATCTTATGCGTAATTGTGAGTTGTTGTAACTCTAGCTTATTTTGCATTTCTAGCCATCCTAGCTGTTTGAGATTTTGACAATGGTGAGTTCTAAATGGGGAGCCAGTAGCAAGTCTGGCAATATTGTTATAGGAAGTGGTTAGCTTATTAAGGTTACTTTTGGAAAGATTAGTATAAATGGGGGAGGCATAGAGGAGAGTAGAGATCAGATGGGTCTGTGCAATGGTAGTTTTGGCTTCAGGGGTAGGGAAAGGTTTTATCCTATATAAGGAACAAAGTTTACTGTTTTAATAGTAGAGTTGATGTGCAAGTCAAAGTTAAGGTTGCGGTCGATTGTTATACCTAAGAGTTTGGTAGTAGGGTCAGGAGCTATGATTGTACCATTATTGGATGTAATAGTGAAATGTAGTGGGGAGGATTTTAGAGTTGGAGTAAATAGCAATAGTTTTTTTTTTGGCATTTAGGAAGAGGCATCGTTGTTGGAAGCAGTTTTCCACTAGGTTAAATACTGTTTGGGTGATGGATTGGAGTTCAGAAGCAGTTGGGGCTTTACAAATTAAAGTGGAGTCGTCTGCATATTGTATGCAGGTAGCCAGAGGTAGATTGATACTAAGGTCATTTATGTATAGAGAAAAGTAGAGGTCCGAGGATAGATCCTTGAGGGACACCTAGGATAATAGGGAGATGTTTGGACAGTTGATTGTCCCATAGGACAGCCTGCTGTCTATTATGTAAGTAGGACTTAAACCATAGTAATGCCTGTGAGTCAAGTGAGAAAGATTTGAGTATGTTAAGAAGTATTTGATGATTAACCATATCAAAAGCTTTGGATAGGTCTAAGAAGAGTGCAGAGGAGAGCATGTTGTTATTACGATGATGATTAATACAGTCTGTAAAGGACAGGAGAGTAGTGGTGGTACTATGGAAAGGTCTAAAACCATGCTGACAAGTCAAAGTAGGTTATTTTGGAGAAGGTGGTCAAAAAGTTGTTGTTGGATGCATTTTTCCATGATCTTGGCTAGAGGAGAAAGAAGGGCTATTGGTCGAAAGTTAGAGAGTACAGCTGTGTTACCACCTTTGTGGAGTGGGATAATGTGAGAAATTTTCCAGAGAGAAGGAATGTAACCTTCAGTGAGTGTTCTGTTAGGATAGAAATGGGATAGGCTAGTACTTTTTGAAGGTATTCAGCAGGTAGGAAATCAGCTGAGGGAGTGCATGGTTTAAGTTTATGAAGTAAAGTATAGATGAGGGATGTAGGAACAGGTTTAAGTTGAAAGGTCGAGGGTATGCTTGGTAGGGAGGGTGAGAGGATAGAAGTAGTAGGAGGTAAGGTGTTTGCTAAAGATTGGGCTGTTTCAGCAAAGAAGATATTAAAAGCATCAGCAATCTGGTTGGCAGTGTGAAGAGAGATATCTGATGGGGTTGGTGTTTTGGAGTGGCCTGGGTATAAAAGTCTATTGATGCCTGACCAGAAGGTTTGTGGATTTTGTTGTTGCTTTTGCTGGAGTTTAAAATAGTTTTTTTATCCAGAAGTATTGATTTTTTGGTAGTATTTCTTAGCTGTCTGAAGTATTGGCGATCAGTTGGGTCTTTAGTATTTCTCCATTTGGACCAGATTTTATTTCTTAATCAGATTTGTTGCCTAGTCTCTTTAGTGAGCTATGGGGCTGCTTTACTTCTAGTTCTTATTGAGCGTGAGGGTGCATGGTATTCCAAGATTTGTAAGAATTTAGAGTTAGAATAGGATACTGCTTCTTCAAGAGGGAGTAGTTTTAAGGGTGACCAGTTACAGGCTTGAAGTTCTGCCTAGAAGTTTGATGGATTGAAATGTTTTTTGTTCCGGGTGGTTTTGATGGTAGTTTGGTTTGGGATAAAGGTTTTTTGTCTAGTTATATAGGTAAGTGAGTGGTCACTGATGTCATCAGGAAGGATACCTACTTCGTAAGAGAGAAGGATGGCTGTTAGTTAGGATCCAGTCTAAGATACTTTCTTTGCCACTGGGTTTATGGATTCTGGTAGGGGAGGTAATTAATTGGGAGTAGCCATAAAGGTTTGTATGGGTTGTAGGTTTGTGTGAAGTACAGGTGTTCCACTCTATATTAAAGTCACCAAGTACAATGGTTTCCTGTGGGAAGGATGTAGAAAGCCAGCAGAGAATGCTTTCTAGGATGCTGATGTTATTGCCTGTAGGTAGGTAGGAGCATATTGTGTGTGTATATATATATATATATATATATATATATATGTATATATATATATGTATATATATATATATATATGTATATATGTATATATATATATATATATATATATATATATATATATATATATATATATATATATATTTATTAGCATTAACCTGGAGCTTGGTAATATATAGATTTATTAGCATTAACCTGGAGCTTGATAATTTTTTCTTTATACTGAGCTATCATTCTTGGTGAGGGCAGGATGCTACTCAGAGTCAGGTTCATACCAGCCTGGGCTGCATGATCGGAGAGCTCTTCCATGTCTCTCTTCATGTAGTCCAGGGCGGTACGTTTCAGGTCATTCACACCAACAAGAACAATGACAGAGTCATATTTGTACTTGTTCTGGAGTGACCTAAATGTTTGTGTTATGTGGGGGATTCTGGCTCCCGACAGGCAGCTAACGGTAACCTTCTGCTTGTCCAGCCTAGTGAAGGGACATCGGTGTGCCTGACAATAGTCACCTATTACTAGTGTGTTACGTATGTTATTTCGCCTTAAGGGCTGTGATTGTGTGGCACACTGATTTTGTGCTTTGTCTTGTCTGGTTTGTAACGGGAAGTGCAGGTTGTTTGGGTGTCTGCTTTGGAGGTCTATGATGCTTTTGCAGGTTTTTATTTAGAGCTTCCAAGTATGATTTTGTGTATTTGTGTGTTTTTTGCCAGTGCTGTTTTAGTAGGTCTATGTGCGGCTGGAGGTGTGCAAGTGTTAACCTTCTCCTCTTGACTGTTTGTTCCAGTCTTCGGTGGAGACAGCTTAGCTTCCAGTTTGGCTGTATAATTGCATCTCTCGCATATGTTAGTGTTTTGTGGTAGGAGGAGAGGGTTGTCTGTGTACATGAGGCAGTTGTAACATTGCCTCTGTATACCCAGATTCACCAGCTGGACTGGAGAGTACACCTGAAGTTGCCCTTTGGTCATGCCTGAATAGCAGGGTGAGCTGCTTAGTCGCTTGGTTGGTGAGGGGTGAAATAAAGAACCTTGCCCTGCTGGGCAATCAGTGTCGGGGTATGTTAGTGCTTGCTATTAGGTCTGAGCAAGTGCTGGGCTGTAATATGCTTTTTGAGTGCTTAGGTTGAGAGTTAGACTAGTTTCAAGGGAAAAACTGAAACAGAGACTTAGTGGAGCCGGGAATAATTTAACCGTCGCTAACCGGCACTGCCCGGCACACAAAACCATGCAAACGCGGTTTTTATAGTAGGGAAATGAAAGAGCAAAATTAGCCCAAAATGGCCAATAAACTGCTAACTTCTGGGCTGGAACCACCCCTCCAGGTTCAGATAGGTTGCTCAAAGCTCCCCTCTCTCACAGGTGAGCAGAGAAACTTCCTTCTATCCAAGGTATGGGAAACTCAGCAACTAGTATCACAGCCCTGAATTCAGCACTAGCCTGAAAACTTGACTATACTAGCTTAGAAAGGCGGGAAATAAGGAATTTTTTTTTTGTTTTGTTTTTTTGAAAAGATAAGGCAAAAACAGTAAAAAATACGTTTAGAACAGCTTTAAACAACTACAAACGATCAGAAAAGGCTATTGCACTTTAGTGTGTAGCCTACAACAGTTAAATTATTTAAACAAAAAACATCTTTTTAAAAGTGCAGGCAGAAGGATTCTGCTGAGCTGAGTATGAAGGGATTTATTGCAGTACTGGCTAAATGGAAGGTAGCATGTAATTGGGAAAAATCAGGAGAAAGTTGTCAGAAGTGAAATAACATAATGGAGTGCAAGAAAGTGATGTGCAAAAATGGTAAAAGGGGTTATGTATGCATGAATGGATATAGGGAACTGGAAGCTACAGGTAGTTAAAGAATTAGGACAACAAGGGGGAGTTTGATTGGATTGGAGTGAAGGAGGTGAGGTTTGGTGGAAAGGAGGGAAGACTATGATGAGTAAATGTAGGTTAAGAAGCAAGCCATTGGAGATGGGGGGATGAGAAAGGTAGAGTGAAATAGGGTAGGATATCACTGCATTTGAATGTTTGAGTAGGGTAGGAATTTGGATCCTTGTTAGTGCACAGAGCTTGGTAGGGAAAGGACTGGGAAAGCTGTGGTTATTTAGAATGGGACTTGTTTTTTTCCAAGGAAGAAGTGGTATTTAGTTACAGTATTTATGGAGAATTGTTTTGCTAGAAAAGCCGATGCTGTCTTCACGTTGATGTTCTGTAACTATGTCAACAAGCATTTTTATCAAGGTGTGTACTGTGGCAAAATATTAACAGAGCATAAAATGTTGCTATAAAAAAAAAATGGAAAAGATTGCTAACTCTGCACTTTCCAGCTGCTCGTGGTCAGCTGTTGGCCCTTTCTGACCGTTTTGAAAATCAAAAAAACATGCTTTGGGTTTGTTCTGTTGGTGTTTGAAAAGCTTATACAAACAGAAACTTTTCTGGTTTAATTTCTCAGTTTGCTCTACAGCAGCACCCCATGGTGGTTGATTTAGTGATGTGTTTTCTGCAGTTTTATTCATCTCTTGAGGTTTCCTCAGAGGTCCGTTTTTTTTTGAAACCCTGCTTGCCCAATTACTACAGAATCAAGCCTATTCACCAAACCATGACCCAACCCGGGGATGATTTTAACACTCTTATGTTCTGCAGTGCCAAAATATTACCTAGCACTTAATTTTGTATTCTACAGTGTCAAACACATTGCCTAGTATTTTATTTTACATTTCCATTAATGTTTCCTTTTATTGATATATTTAGTAACCCAAGGTTCGCTTGCAATTCTTGCTGAATTTTCCTTTTTACCAGTTTGTAAGCACTGTACAGCTACGTGGATTTCAGACTGACTTATCTCCCACAATCAAGAAACATTTTTGTTGTGCTTTCAAATTATTCAAAACCTTTTCAACTACACCACTTAGAATATTCATTTGTGCTTGCTGTATACCAAACAATTTTTCTTTCCCATTGAATTCTATTACCCAGTGAGTTAGTGCCTTGGTAATCTTTTCCATCTGATGGCTTAAATTTTCATCAGTCTGAAATACATCTTGTCCCTCAGCATCACTTTGGTCAGATGCTAGTAGTACCTTCAGATGTACGTAGTTGGCTTTTAGCACTCTGCTTTAATTTTGTGTTTTGAATTCACTTGGCATCTCTGCTCTAAACTGTTAGGAACAGGTACTGCACTTTGCCAGTCTGAAGTTAATACAGAAGCCCCTGTCAGTTAATTAGTAACACTGCTTTGTTTTATTAAACGACTCCCCCTGCTGCATGTTGACATTGTTGTCTTGGTTTGGAGCTAGTACATGTTTGCCATCAGCATACTTATTGTTACTTGCTATATTTCTTTTTTCGTTTTTTTAGTGCAGACTGCGTCTTTCAGCCCAGAGAGTACTAAGTTTGTGTCAGATTTTCATAGTGTCATACCCCTTTTAATTGCCTGCCAGTAGTTTAATTTCAGTTCTTATGCGTTGGGTTTTGTATCATTAAGGGCCTTGCAACAACTTTCAGTTTTGATTTTCGTATCAGGCCACAAAGTGCACAATTTAATTCACAACTCTGCCTCCAAAATTGTTAGTACTGATTTCTTTCACACAGCAGCAACCCCAGGATTTAGTTAGTAGTGGTACTCTTAATTCAGTACCAGTAATACCCACCACATTTTATTTGCCTGCTGTTCCTTTTTCAACATTACAGTGCACAGTGCATAGTATATTTCGCAGTGACTGCACTTCTGCATTAAAAAAAAAAAAAAAACTTTTGATCAGAGTTCATTAAATGTAGTACTTCCACTGTTAATTACATCTGATGTTGCCAGTTTTCATTCTGCCTGCAACTGATGGGTTCAGAACCGAGCCCTCTGATCCAACACAGCCTCTGCAAAAGCTTTTAGAAACTTTGAACTCCAAAGCTTCTCCCTTACCCAGAATGCAACAGTCCACATTACCTCAGAGCTTGTTTGCCACCTGTGGGGTGAAAGACGTAGTGTCTGTTGTCTCTCAAGCTACTAACTAGATAAGTGATTTTTTTGTGAATTTTCTTCTCACTATTTAAATCCTTTTCCTTTTGTACTAGTGTACTGTTGATACTTTTGTTAGTATCTCTCTCTTCTCTATTTTTTTGTCTCCCTTGCCTTTGCTGTAGATATGGTCACATAATTTTTACTACCTTCGTAGGTAGGTTTTCAACCTCTACCTTTGTTTCCCTTTCCAAAAAAATAAAAAAAAACAAACTACCCTTTTATAAATCTTTTCTTGTACTTGTATATTCTAATTGTACTCTTGATGATAAATTCCGTTGGTTGTAGCTTCCTAATTGTTTATGGCTGAAAAGGAGAAAAGCGTGGTGGGTTTTTAAATAATGTGGAAAATGTGGTCAGAAAATACCTTTCTGGTACGCGCACTTTTGTTTGCTTGGGCCCTCTTCACCTCCAGGAAAACAGTGTTGTCTGCCATGCTTTTAACCCTAGAGCATTGGTAGATTGAAGGAATTTGACAGCTATTTCTGGAGCATCTAAAGAAAAGCATAAAATGGTCTCATGCTTCTCCGAGCATCTCTTTTGCCTCTTGTGGGTCCTCAGAAAAATCAGTGAAAATAACTTCTTTAGATCCTACTGTTTTATCAGATCCATTGAAGAAGATGCCAAAACTCTCGGATCCGTCCCTTTCCTCCAATCCAACAACGTCTAAAAAGTTGTTCTTGGATCTAACAGCTTCTTCAGATCTGAAGTCTCTAAAGTTAAAGATTCATTGGATCCGAAGACCTCGGATCAGACACTAAAATCGGGTTTGTCAGGTTTGTCTACTTTGTCTAGAACAAGGTACTTGCATCACTGGATCCAGTTCCTTCAAGAAGTACCTTCCCCTTATTTTGGATAGACCTAAATCTCTAACTGCTGTATTCTCCTGCTGTTCTAGAAGTCTGACTGAAGAGGATGTGGAGAGGCTAGGTGAGACGGATCCTCTGTGCAGAGCCAGCCTACCCTGATGTTCTTCGTGTTTCACTGTTGCACTCATTACATTTGGGTAATCTGCTGGCAGGTTGCCCTCAGTCGGCCTGAATAATAGTCTTGGGTCCTGCGTCGGTTGCTGTCTCCTCTTCCATGATGTCAGGTCGTCAGGGGTATAAAACATGCAACCGACTCCATTTTATTCAGTCTTTTTTGCCGCGTGGTGCCGAAAGCAGAAGCAGTTCGCAAGTGCCGGTCGGCTGACTCCTGAAATTTACGCATTCGAGTTTCAGAATCGAAGTCTTCAAACTAAAGCTAAGTACCCCATTGGGGAAACTTTTTCTTGCTCCTTACCGATGTCAGTAAAAGTTAATAATTGCATTACTTGTGGGAAGCAAATACCTCATAAGGATTTTCATTTGTACTGTATTCCTTGCCTACGCCCAGATCATAACGTGCCTTGCTGTCGGTTTTGTGCTAGATTTAACCAACGCACTATTAAGCGTCTGTATATTTTTGCTTCTAAATATTTTGGATCAAGATTTAATTACCCTGAAATGTTGTCTGTTAGCAATCTGACTACCGGAGGTCACAAAAAGCGCAAAGAAAAAGACAGAGACAGACCGTCGAGGTCCAAAACCGACAAAGCTTCTCCTAAGCCAGTCGCTAGTTCGCCGGTACTCATTGAGGCTCTTTCGCAGCCCCTGATACCTGCTACTTTTGAGTCGCAGGCCTCTACCGAGACCCATTCGGAGTCCGGTATGCCACGAGATTCTCAGAGTATTGAACCCGTGGATATCTCTCCCTTGGATGGGTCTGGAGCCGCTGAGCAGGTACCGGCTTCTGAGAGTGTTTTCAGGCCTCAACATTTTTATATTAAACCGATGCCAACCACAAAAACAAGATCAAAAACTTCTTCTATGCCTAAAAACCGAAGCATGAGCCACATGCTCAGGCCTCTATGCCTAAAAAACAGATGATCAAAATGGCTGAGGACCTGATTACCATGATCAGGGGTTCCCAACCCCCCCCCCCCCCCCTGCTAAGAGGCCTAGGCAAGGCACTGATTATGAATATTCAGATCAGGTTTCAGTTTCTTCCGATTCCTCTTCTGATCAGGAATTTTCTATTCCACACTATGAGGATTCTGATGCAGAAGAATCCATCTCATCTGCATCTCCTCCTGAGGATTACTCTTTTGGAGAAACTTTGTGTACTTTAAGGGAATATTTTCACTGGGAAAGTCAGGACTTCTCTAAATCAAAAACGAGGCTTCGGGATTTCCTTCTTCCTCAGCATAGGCCTTTGGCAATACCTCCTGTATTAGACATTACTGATGTGTTTTCTGAATCAAGCTTGGCTCCTGATTCCCTACCTCCGGCTCCTAGTAATCCAGACGGATATTACAGGGTTCCTGGCTCCCACAAATTTCTATTAAAAAATCCTGCTACTGATCCTGAGACTTATTTCACAGCCTTTACAGCCAAAAATCCTACCCCCTCTGATAGAGATTTCAGGGCGCTGGATAGATGGGGAAAGAAGGTTTATATGTCTGCAACCTTGGCAATTAGGGCCGTAAACTGCCAGTTTCATATGCTTAAATATCAACAGCATGTTATGGGCTTACTGAAACAGAAAATGATGATTTCTGATTGTGTGGAAAATGAAAAATTACAGGAATTATTGCATTAAGCAGAACAGGTTGGAAAGCATACTTTGCAATGTGGTTTTGATTCCTTGGAGGCTTCTTGCAGGGCCGCAGTTACTGGATCTGTGATTAGGAGGCATGCCTGGCTCAAGGAGCAAAATCTGCCTGATCATATTAAAGCTAAATTGTTGGATGCCCCCCTTGCAGCATGATACTTTGTTTGGTAATAAGGCAGAAGAGGTTTTAAAGAAAATGGAAGACAAAGCTAAATCTATGCAAACTGTAAAAGATTTCTTGCAAGTGCAGACACCGAGGTTCAGTAGGGCACTGGCCTACAAAAAATTAGTCCTTTCCTGTGTCCAACAGAGCCACTCAAGGCAAATCCAGGCGCTCAAAAGGCTCAAGATACTAAGGACAGGGTTCTTACAGGCCAAAGCAATGGGGTGCCTCCACCTCCAAATCTGGAGGAAACAAAGCACAACCCTACAGTAAGTAGTCTCAATGACTTCCCTCTACCTTCACCAATCACTTATCTTTTGGCAGCCTCCTTGGGGGGGAAACTAGCACTTCATGCTCAAAATTGGCAGTTAATTACCCAGGACAAGTGGGTGTTAAACATAGTATCCCAGGAGTACAGATTTCATTTCCATACTTTGCCAATTCCAAACGGTTGGCCAGATCTGCCACAAAATCAGTGGGCAGAGGCTCAGAAACAAGTTATGTCCCTCATGGATATGGGGGCTATTCAACCAGTACCAGAATAGGAAAAAGGACAAGGTTTTTATTCAAGACTTTTCCTGGTACCCAGAAAAGACCATGTCTGGCGTCCAATACTGGACTTATCGATTTTGAACACGTTCCTGGACATTCCAAAATTCAAAATGCTGACTTTACAACAGCTACTGCCTATGGTGGGCAGGAACGCTTGGTTAGTGACTCTAGACTTGAGGCATACCTGCATATCCCAATAAGGGAATCATGCAGAAGATACCTCCGCTTCAAGGCAGGTTTTTTGCATTACCAATTCTCTGCACTTCCCTTTGTAAAGACCCTGGGCGCAGTAGATAAGCCAAAGTGCCTGGCATCAGTAATTGCATTCTGCAGACAAAGAAGCCTACAAATTTATCCTTATCTGGACGACTGTCTCATTCAAGCAGAGGACAAGGACACTCTTCTTCAACATCTGGCGTTTGTAAAAAGGCTTCTAACATGCCTAGGGTACACAATAAACGAAAAGAAATACCAACTGGTACCCTCTCAAATAATTACATTCCTGAGTGCAAGCTTGAATACAACTGCCCAGATGGCTTACCTTATGCCAGACAAGCAAAGGCAACTGAAAACATACTACAAACAAATGGCAACAAAACCCAGTTATCTGCAAGACAAATTCTGCAGGCTTTGGGGTTCATAGCATCCTGCATTTTACTAATTCCATATGTGAGACTGCATATGAGGAAACTACAATGGTACCTAAAAAGTTTATGGAGTCAACATTGTCACAGTCTGGAAACAATGATTCCTCTCGTTCCCTGCCTACAACATGAGTTTCTTTGGTGGGCAGAGACATGTCACCAAAACAAGGGACCGTCATTCACTCTACCCCCTGCCACCCAAACCCTAACTACAGACTCATCAGACTATGCTTGGGGGGCCCACCTGGTGGAGAGATGCATTCAGGGCAAATGGAGCCCAAAACAAATGCATATGCATATCAACCAGAAAGAGATGCTAGCTGTTCAGAGTACTCTGACAGCCTTCAAGGACTTAACTTCATCCAGGACAACTACTGATAAAGACAGACAACAACACGGTTATGTGGTATATAAATAAGCAGGGGGGGGTGCACATTCCTACCCCCTTTGCAGGACTAGTCATGGCATTGTGGAACACAGCTTTGACTTGCCAAATACATCTTCAGGCTCAATTCCTGCCAGGAAAACAAAATACTCTGGCAGACGACCCAAGCAGAAATCTTAGGGACCTGCACGAATGGAAACTGGATCCACAAGTCTTCAGCATGTTAACACAGAAATGGGGGAGCCCAGACAAAGATCTATTTGCCTCTTCCCAAAATTATCAGCTGGACAAATTCTGTGCAAGAACTTATCACAGAAAAGCATGGAAAGTGGATGTCCTATCCTTCAGTTGGAAAAACCTATCAGTCTATGCCTTTCCCCCTCTGCCTCTTCTCTCCAAGGTCTTACTAAAAGTCAGACAGGAAAAAACAAAAATGGTCCTAGTTGCTCCGGACTGGCCTCGCCAGCACTGGTACCCAATTGTAAGCAATATGTCTCAACTTCCTCCTTGGTACTTGCCTCAAATACCTCATCTACTGTCTCAGCAGAACAATCAAATTCTGCACACTCTGCTCCAAACTCTGAACCTTGCAGCATGGCTGATCATTTAATTCAGACAACACCTCTCGGTAAATCTGTGATTGATGTCATTTTGGAAGCCAGAAGGCTTAGTACTAGAAAGTCTTATGCTGATAAATGGAAGAGATTCTGTGCTTGGAACCAAGCACAAGGAACGGACACAGCAAAGCCCAGTATTCCTCAGATTTTACAAAATTTGACTGAGATTCTTGACAAGGGCCTATCGTTTTGTTCAATAAAATTACATGCCTCTGCCATCTCGGCTCATTACAACACAGAGCCTCCCCTCTTTTTCTCATCCTCTGCTTAAACAGTATCTTAGAGGGGCCAAAAATTTAAGGCCCCCCAGAAGATCACCAACTCCTGCATGGGACCTCAACTTTGTGCTGGAAAAACACACCATGCCTCCTTTTGAACCAGCAGCTACTGCGGATATAAAATTTCTGTCTTGGAAAACAGCTTTCCTCTTGGCAGTCACTTCAGCAAGAAGGGTTTCAGAACTACAGGCTCTCATGGCTGTGGAGCCTTTTATTACATTTTACCTGGACAGGGTGTCCCTCAGGACCAATCCTTCTTTTATGCCTAAGGTGTGGTATCCAGTGTGGCTCTTAATCAGACAATTCACCTGCCAACATTTTACCCAAATCCACAGAACAAGGGGGAGCGGATTCTGCATTCTTTGGATGTACACAGACATTCTATTTAAACAGGACCAAATCTCTGAGGAAGTCTGAGCAACTACTAGTAGCATTTGCTGCAGGGTCCAAGGGGAAGGCTATATCAAAGCAGACTATTTCTAAGTGGATAAGCCACTGCATTCGTTTCTGCTACTTGCACCATGGTAAACCTGTGCCCAAGGGGATCAGGTCACATTCCACCAGGGCTGCCTTTACCTCAGCAGCTTTTCTCAGAGGGGTTCCAACCAAAGACATTCTAGAGGCTGCTACTTGGAGCTCTGTTCATACCTTCACAAAGCATTATCATTTGCCTCTCTTCTCCAAATCCAAGGCAGGCTTTGCCACTGCAGTTCTGCAGGGCCTTATAGCCGCTCCTAATGCTATTTAATTCCATCCTCCCATCCATAGCTTTGGGATTCTATCCAAATGTAATGACTGCAACAGTAAAACACGAAGAACATAGTACAGTTGTGTACACTTACCATAAATGTAGATGTTCGAGTGTATTCACTGTTGCAGTCCGGGTTACCCACCCGCCATCCCCCTTTTTTCTATAACTTTTCTTTCCTTCACTGTATACTAAAGCCTTTGTGGTGTATTTGCTTTTAGATGAAGGTAAAGTTTATGTTGCTAAATATATATATATATATATATATATATATATATATATATATATATATATATATATATATATATATATATATATATATATATATATATATTTACATTTATTTATTTATATATATATATATATATATATATATATATATATATATATATATGTGTGTGTGTGTGTGTGTTTTTACTCCCCATTTCGGGGGCACCTGACTTCTGGGGCAAGAAAAACTGAATAAAATGGCATCGGCTGCATGTTTTATACCCCTGACAACCTGATGTCATGGAAGAAGAGACAGCAACCGACGCAGGACCCAAGACTTTGTTATTCAGGCCGACTGAGGGCAACCTGCCAGCATATTACCCAAATGTAATGACTGCAACAGTGAATACACTCGAACATCTACATTTATGCTAAGTGTACACAGCTGTACTTTCTCTCCTCCTGCCTCATCGGGTCAGGAAGCCTGTACATTCAAGACACCTCCACTGCCAATTCCTCCTTTGACCCCTATTGAGGTTTCAGCGCTCTTGGATCCAAGTCGTCCAGACCTGTCTGCATCAGATTAGAGAATTGCTCTGAGCTCTTTGGTCCAGTCAGATCTGGAGAGCTCTTGGAACCGATACTACAGCATCACATCCAAGGTGCTGCAGTCGACTCCAAGGGTTTCTGAGTTGTGTCTGCATCTCGGAACCTCAGCGATGGTCAGTTCGGTTCCAACTTCAGTCTTTAGGCAGTTGTCCTTGAGCGGGGGGGATGGGGGACCAGAGATCAGGGTCTGTCGGATCCAGGTTTGTATCCCTCTCCAAGACTATCTGCCTTTTGTGTTTTTGGAGATGGCTCTGTCTGCACCTCTGACTCGCATGGTGCCTACTCCCTCGTATCCTAAATCTACATCTGTTTCATCTCTGTGTCTAGAGTCTCAACTCCCCTGTCTGCAGGGACAGCCAGTACCAAAACCCCCATGCTTCCCATCAGAGTATCCCCTCCTGTTCTGATACCTCCCTGGAGTATCGCACAGAGGAGGCCCCTTACAAGAGGACATACAAGAGGAAGCATTTAGATTCCCCTGAATCTGTCACCGAGGATACAGATTTTGATGAGAGCAAAGGGTCCCCATGGGTCACCTCCTGATGTCTCATTCAGAGACATCCTGAAGCAGAGAGGTGGGTGTAAGCCACGCAACCCTTCACTGGAAGAATCTGTACTCCTGGAGGTATTTGGTACTAGCCCATCTACTTCCTTGGTGGTCCCGCCTGCCAAATGAGCTCATTGATTTGGTCTCTCAGAGGGCATGAAATGATCTTGACACCACTGAGCCCATCCCCAGGAAGCTGGAGAAAAATTATGACTGCCCCAGAGGATAGACCATTTTGGTCCAAAGGTGTGCCATGGTTATGTTGGCAGCCACTAAGAAGGAACTTGCAGAAGAAAGTTCATCCCGCCAACAAGGAGTCATTGACGACTGATAGATTCAGGAAGCTGCTCTATGCTTCAGTGACCTTCACCTTGAGGTCACTGAACTATTTGGCACATTTCACGAGATTACAGAGGGACCTGATTAAAGAACTGTCAGACACCCTCTTGAGGAACCGGTTCTGAAGAGGTTAAGGCATCTCTCACTTCTCAGTTAGCTACCTGATCATCCATTTTCAATTCTTCCATGAGGCTTATTTCTAATGTAGCAGAAGAAACCTCAAGGACAGTGGGTTCAAGCATTTCCATTAGGGGACACGTCTGGATGCATTTGTTTGATTTTGTGGAGCCCTTTAACTCTTCATTCATCAATACTCCCTTTGATGGCGCATCACGTTTTGTGTCCCAAGGTTCAGGACACATTGTTCGGGTGTGAGAAGGATGGAAAGATCCTTTCTGCCATGGGCAAACATTTTTCCACCCCTCAAGGATCCTTTTCAAGGAATCATTGAGGTGGTGGTAAAATGTGGTTCACAAAATGTGAATGTGCTTTCCAGGACACATGTAGAGGAGGATGTTCTTCATCTCACATTGCTGCAGTCCTTACACTTGGGTAGTCCGCTGTCCTCGGTAATATCAAAGTATTAGGCTGGCGTCGGTCATGGCGCTTAAGACTGACATCAGGACGTCAGGGTACAAATATCCTCAGTCTTTTGCATGGTCCGATGCAGAAGCAGCGTTTCTGAAATTTTTCCGTCGGAGTTTCAGACCGAGTCAAAGTTGGCTAATATTTTAGTTTTTCTTGCCTCAGTGGTTTACGGATGTCAGAAAAAGTGAATAACTGTATTTCTTGTGGGAAGCAGATATTATCATACTTTGTGTATTCCTTGTTTGGGGCCTGAGCACGCGTTGTTGGGTGTCGCTTTTGTGCTAGGTTTAATAGGCGCACTAATAGCGAAGGTTAGATTGTGCCAGGTTGGTCTTGCGGTGCAATTACAACATGCCGTCGGATGCTCCGCTTCTTTTCTCGCGCGCCAAAGACACAACAGCTAAACCCAGGCAAGAAGAGTCGTCCGTGCGGACGACGTTCTCTTGAGGAGGCAGGAACCCCGGGGGGGGTCACCGAACTCTCTGGAGTCCCAGGGGAGACTTTGATATTGCAGGATGTGGCCTCTCAGGAGGCAGGTCAGGCTGAAGGGGCTTCTCAGGTTACTGTACTCCCCTCCCTTCCTAGGGTGGTTAGGCCCTCTCCTTCTGTTTCTAAGGGTTCTCCCAGAGGCAGGCCAGGTTTAGCTTCTGTTGGTGTCACTCCTCGTTCTTCAGGTTCTGTGCCCAAGAAGCACATGCTCAAAATGGCAGAAGATTTAATTACTTTGATTAGAGGTTCTTTGCCCCCTCCTGATAAGAGGCCTAGGGTGGAACCAGAGTTGGGGAGTTTTGAGCAGGTTTCGGATTATTCAGAGTCTTCGGCTGAAGACTTGCAGGAGTATTCTCCTTATTCTGATTCTGATGTGGATGATTCTACTCCTTCTGCTTCTCCTCCAGAGGATTTTTCTTTTTCAGAGACTCTTCATTCTATGAGGGAACATTTTAAGTGGGAAGGTCAGGACTTTTCTGATCCCAGGAAAAGGCTTAGGGAATTTTTGCTTTTGCCCCAGCATAGGCCTTTGGCTATTCCTCCTGTTCTGGATGTTGTGGAAGATGTGTTTGCAGAGGCTTCTCTTAATCCTGATTCTTTGCCTCCTGCTCCTGTTAAACCGGACAGGTATTACAGGGTGCCTGAAGCTCATAAATATCTGTATAAGAGTCCTAGGGCAGACCCAGAAACAGTTAGTCAGGGACCTAAGGGTGTCAAGGCCTCTGTGGTAAAAGGTTCCTCCAGATAAAGAGGCCAGAGCTTTGGATAGATGGGGAAAGAAAGTCTATACTTCTTCCACCTTAGCTATGAGGGCTTTGAATTGCCAGTTTCACATGTTGAAATATCAAAACTATCTTCTTTCTCAATTGAAGTCTAAGGTAGATGCTCTGGCGGAAGGTATTGAGTGTAAAGAATTACAAGATTTGGTACATGTTTCTGAACAGGTGGGTAAACATTCTTTGCAATGTGGATTTGATGCTGTACAGGCCTCGTCTGGGGTGGCTGCCACTGGGTCAGTTCTTTGGCTGAGGATCAGAACTTATCTGACCATGTTAAAACAAGGATTTTAGATGCTCCTTTACAGTCTGATGTATTGTTTGGTTCACCTGTGGAGGCAGTTTTAAAGAAAATGGAAGACAAGGCTAAGTCTATGCAGACTGTTAAAGATTTTTTGCAAGTTCAGCCTCGTTTAGTAGGAATTGGCCTTCTAAGGGGGGCGTACCCTTCTTATGATTCACAGTCTAGGGGAAGATCTCTCAGGGCTCTTTCAGACCTAGAACAGGGAGTTCACCTGCACAGTCTTCGGGTGAGGGCAGGGGCCAGTCCAGGCCCAATGACCTACCTTTTCAGCTGCCAGAGCCTTCTTGTCTGGCAGCACCTTTGGGAGGAAGGTTGGCACTCTTCAAAGAAAATTGGAATTTGATTACCCAGGACAGATGGATATTGGATATTATACACCAAGGTTACAGGTTTTATTTCCATACATTGCCTCCTTTCAAAGGCATGCCAGACGTTCCTCCTCAGCAAAGAATAGAGGCTCACAAACAAATTTCTCTGCTGCTGCAAATAGGGGCCATACAGCCGGTCCCTCTGCCAGAAGTAGGCCTAGGATTTTATTCACGCCTGTTCCTAGTACCAAATAAGGGGAACACGGTGAGACCAATTTTGGATTTGTCTATCCTCAACACTTATCTGGACATTCCCAAGTTCAAAATGTTGACGTTACAACAGCTTTTACCTCTGCTGGGCAAAGATCACTGGATGGTGACTCTGGATCTCAAGGAAGCTTACCTTCATGTTCCTATCAGGCTAAGTTGCAGGAAGTATCGAGCTGGGACTTCTCATTATCAGTTCTCTGCATTGCCCTTTGAGTGTTCGTTCTGGCTCCAGTGATAGCTTTCTTCAGGCTAAAAGGAATACAGATCTATCCTTATTATTGCCTGATTCTGGCCAAAGGAAGGACGAGCTTCTTCATCATTTGCAATATGTGATAGCAGTGCTAAGATGCCTGGGGTATTCTGTGAGCGAAATAAAGTCCAGTCTAGTACCCTCTCAAGACATGTGCTTTCTGGGTGTGAGACTGAATACAGCATCGGACAAACAAAAGAATCTTTCACTTTACTTCCATCAATTGTCTCATCTGTCCAGGCTGACTGCAAGGACAGTCCTTAATGCCAAACTGCATATGAGGAAGCTACAATGGTATCTCAAAATGTATGGACTCAGCACTGCCAAGATATGGACACTGTCATTCAGATATTACCTTGCATTCAAAAGGAGTTTTTGTGGTGGGCTCAGGAATGTCACCTAAACAAGGGACTCTCTGTGACAGTCAGATTCTAACGACAGATGCCTCAGACAAAGCTTGGGAGCTCATCTAAATGGAAAGTGGATACAGCCTGCCAGACTACAACATCTACATATCAACTTGAAGGAGATGTTAGCAGTCCAATTGCATTAATAGCTTTCAAGGATTTACTTCTTCCAGGGCAGGTGTTGGTTCTAACAGACAACACAACTGTCATGTGGTACATCAACAATTCTTATCCTCTATGCAGGCAAGCAATGATTTTGTGGGAGACTGCTCTCAGTTTACAACTCAATCCTCAGGCAAGGTTTCTAGATGTGTTGAGCAGGCAATTATGGAATCCTCATGTATTTCAGAAATTGACAGTGTCATGGGAACTCCAGACATACTAAACCACCAGCTGCCAAAGTTTTGCACAAAAGGTTTCATCCCACAGCTTGGAAAGTGGATGCTCTTTCTTTCAATTGGAGCAATCTTCATGTGTATGCCTTTCCACCTCTGCCTCTCCTCCCAAAGGTACTCCTAAAGGTCAGACAGAAGATGATTCTAATAGCTCCAGATTGGCGAGAAGTCTGATTCGGGAGCCTCCATGGCTGCTGTCTCAAGAGAACAGTCATTTACTCAATGTCAAACTTCACTCTCTTCACCTAACAGCCAAGTTTTGAATGTTATTTTGGAGGCCAGAAGGCATAAATGGAAGAGATTTTTATTTTGGAGTGCTGCAAAGGAATTTGATGTTGCTAAGCCTAATTTAAGTGTGGCTCTTCAATATCTTGCTGAGTTACTGGACAAAGGTTTGTCCTTCTCTTCTATTAAGATTCATGCTGCAGCAATTTCTGCTCACTATGACTGTGATCCACCATTGTTTTCTCATCCTTTGTTTAAGCAATTCCTTAGGCTCCTACTCCTGCTTGGGATCTCAATTTTGTGTTGGAGAAACTCACTCTACAACCTTTAAATATTTATCTTGGAAGACTGCTTTTTGTTGGCCATTACCTCTTGTCTGAATTACAGGCCCTGATGGCAGTTGAGCCTTTCTTAATTTTCCATAAGGATAGGTAAGGTGGTTTCTAGTGTGGCTTTAAACCAAACTATTCATAAGCATTATCACCTTCCACTTTACTCTAAATCTAGGGCTGGGTTTGCCACTGCTATTTTACAGGGCATTTTGGCAGCTCCTACTTCTTTATAGTTTTGCCATCCTCCTTACCTCTGCTTTGGGATTCGGACTGCAGCAATGTGAGATGAAGAACATAGTACAGTTTTGTACCTACCATAAATGTAGATGTTGAAGATCCACATTGCTGAAACCACCCTCCCTCCTTCCCTCTGTTGTTGGGTTTGGGTTGTAAATATTGTACATATTGTATATATATATTGTTCATATGATTAGTGCAAGGGTGGTTGGTTGTTTTTTGCTGTCTTTTGGTTTTGACCTTTCTATTTAGGGTCTTCTGACATCTGGGGCAAGAAAAGACTGAGGATATGACGTCGGTCATGCGCATTTGTACCCTGACGTCCTGATGTCAGTCTTAAGCGCCATGACGAGGACAGCGGACTACCCAAGTGTAAGGACTGCAGCAATGTGGATCTTCGAACATCTACATTTATGGTAGGTACAAAACTGTACTTTCCCCTGGGGCAGAGGGGGGAACTCCAGTGGTAGACGCTACTCTCACTGCAGAGGTGACCTGCAGATCCAAGGGTATAGTGATTTTTTTCTTTGGCAAACCCTTCCAGCAGTCCTGAAAGGAGGCCCGATTGTCCACCCTTGGAGGCAATTGGGGGTCTTTTGTCCCTGCACCAGAGAGCCTGGCTAGAAATAACAGGTACTTGTGTGCAGAGGATCATTTCCAGAGGTTATATACCATTTTCCCTTTGTCCTCCCAATTCAAGAACATTTCTCTATGTTCCACCCAGTCAGAGGGAGAAAGTAGCAATTCAAATACAAAAGCTGCTAGACAAGAGAGTTATCCAGCATGCCCCCCCCCCCCCAGACCAGATAGAATCCGGAACTTACTCAAGGTTCTTTTTAGGGCCAAAGAAGACAGAGGACTGGATACCAGTTCTAGAGCTCAGCATCTTCAACCAGACTGTTTGAAAGACCAAGTTCTGTATGATCACAGTTCAGTCCATTCTTCCTTTTTTTGGAGGAGGAGGATTAGATGTGCTGGATAGACCTCCTTCTTTATACTTGACTATCACGTAAAAATGAACAGGTGGTCCAGAAGGTTATTTGGCTTCTCCCATTTGGTCTCGCCACAGCCCCCAGGGCGTTTACCAAATGCATGGCAGTAATAGCAGCTCACTTAAGACTGCAGGGATTCTAGATGTTTCCATACTTAGACAACTGGCTAATATTCACCCGACCAGGCATCAGCTCATCATAGCAAGAGAAAAGTGATCCAAACTTGTATCACTTAGGAATAACTGTAAACTACAAAAAAATCTCTATTAGAACCAAGTCAAAGTCTAGAGTTCATAGGAGTACTGCTCATCACAAAATCATCTATAGCCTCACTCCCCCTCTCCAGAGTTCAGACAGTAAGAACAAAAGTGGAAAAGGTAGTTTGAAGTACCAAAGTTTCAGCCTGCTTGGACATTCAGGCTCTGGGATTAATGGCTGCAGCAATGACATTAGTGCCAGATTTCACATGAGACTCTTTCAATGAATGCTATCCTCCGAATGGCCAGTTATTCATCTCTCCTTATGTGCTGTGATATGAATCATCAACCTAAGCAAAAGGGATCTGATGATGTGGATTCAGTCTGATCAGGTTCTACAAGGCCATTTATTTGTCCACTCTCAGCCCTAGGCCATAGTGACCACTGAAGCTTCCCAGCTGGGGGGAGGGGCATTACCTAGGGAAGGCCATCCAAGGCACGTGGTCCCCCACGGAGGCAAATTTGCATATCAATGTTCTAGAATTGAGAGCCGTGTTTTTAATGTTGCAAGTCTTTCAGAATGCTCTCCCTTCGAGAATGATTGTAATACAAACAAGACAATATGTCACTGGTTTGGTACATCAGCAAACAAAAAAGAACCCAATCATGTCACCTATGTCGGAAGAGCTCAGAGTATGGCAGTGGGCAATATCTTCCAACTACTTTCTTATAGCAGCACACATTCTGGGGGAAGTCCAGTGTGCTAGTGGACAAAACTGAGCAGGTACATTCTACTACCTCATGAGTGGTCCCTCAATCAGACAGTAGCGAAATTGATTTTCTGCAAATGGGGCCAGCCATGCTGCGGTCTCTTTGCTTCGTCCCTGAACAACAAGTGCAGCAGCTACTTTGCTCTAATCTCCCTACAGGGGGAATCACCAAGGGATGCTCTCCTTCACGATTTTCTCCCTGGTCTGCTTTATGCAAATCCCTCACTTGCTTTGATCCTAAAGTTTCTACAGAGTGCTGCCAGGTTGAAGAACAAAGTCATCCTCATTGCACCCTTTTGGCCTCGACAGATTTGGTTCCCCTTGTGGCCTGATTTGATCCATCAAACCTGAATCCTGAACCCAGCTACAGGTCTGCCATCACAACTGACAGGCATGATTCATCTGGACCTCCCAAGTCTCAAACTAGCAGCTTGGTTTCACCATTTCCAATAATACCCAGACAGCTTATGCTGTTCTCACCTGTCCACCAGATTTTGTTATCTTCCCTCAAACCATCTACAAGGAAACTTTGTTAGCAAATGGAGCCAATTCTTCAACAGTAAAGGTTCAGTTAGCAGTGATTTCTAATTTCCATATTGGTCTTGATGGCTCTTCACTTGCTTCCCATAAACTTTGTAAAATTTTTATGAGGCACACTTCTTTTAAGACACCCCTTTAAAGATCCCAGTCCTCCATGGAAATTAACTCTGGTACTGCAAGCTCTGGTTCTTCCTCCCTTTGAACTTGCACATGATTGCAATCTCAAATTTCTTTCTTGGAAAACTTTTTTTGGTGACTGTTAGTTCTGCCAGTTGAATTTCAGAGATTCAGGCCTTACCTATGAAGTCTCTATATCTAGTTTTTTGTAAGGATAGAGTTGCATTACGAACTAATGCTTCCTGTTTGCCTAAAGTAGTGCCAAAGTCCAATATTAACCAGTCCGTTAATCTGCCAGTTTTCTTCCCAAAGTATACAAACAAAGGCGAATATTTGTTGCATTTACTTGATGTTCATAGGTAACTGCATTGCTGTTTACACAGAACAAAGGACCTCAGAACTTCGTATCAGTTATTTGTTTTGTTTGCTTAGGGGAAATTGGGCAAACACCCTAGCCAAATGGCTTACCAACTGCATTTCCTTTATTTACAACAAGTTAAACTTGCCTTTACCTGAACAGCTAGTGCTCACTCAACAAGTTTGATAGCAGCTTCCTCAGCCTTTTACTCGAGCCTCCATGGATGACATATGTGCAGCAGCAGCTTGAGCTGTCCCTCACACCTTCGTCTCTCATTACAACTGGATTTCATTTCCAGGAGTAAGGCATCATTTGGATCGGTGGTGCTTAGGAATATCCGTCTTTGAGGCCACCCTTGAATTTAGGTAGCTGGGGACTCTCCCATTAGTTGACAGAAAATTGCCATCAGATAAAGAAGTTATTTACTTACCATAACATTCCTTCTGTGTTGTCCATCTTCATTCTTCCTCAACTCCCCACTCACCGACACTTAACCTTAATTTTTCTGGAAGAGCAAGTAGATAGAGCAAGTTTTTGGGTCTGCTCCTCTCATTGTATAGCTCTAGATATAGCTTTGTTTATGCTTTCTGCTATATATTCCTTAATGTTCTTTATGTAAGAGTAACTGCAAACAAGATCTGAGGTAATGGGGTTGATGCATTCTGGGTAAGGAAGAAGCTTGAGAATTCAAAGTTGCCATGTGCTTTCACAGTGGCTGAGTCAGATCTGGGCTTGGATCCGAAACCCATCAGTTGAGGAAGAATGAAAACTGACAACACAGATGGAATGTTATGGTAAGTACATAACTTTTTTTTTTTTTGTATTGCATATTCCATTGCAGCCAACGTTACTTTTTAACTGCTTTTGTAAATGTTAGCACAAATACCTTATAGTAGTGGAAACACCATTAGTCAGGTTTTGCAAATCCTTTAGTGTAGATTGCTTGTGCTGTCATAAAAACAAGCATTTCCAATCCTTTTGCATCTGTTGCTTCACTGTAAGCGGCTACTTGTCATACTTTGAATCTACTCCACTTCATAGTTTAATAGGTATGTACTAAGCTTAGCTGCCCTTGAGGGACATGTTAAGCCTAGCTAGTTTCCCTTTTAGTGCTTGAATTAACCTGTCCTGTTCATTGTTAGATTAGTGCTACCCCTTCCATGGTAGGTAATTATATAATACCGTTAATGAGAATATCTGGGATCACACCATAGATAAATTTGAGAGGACCCATGCATGGGATAAAGCATTTAGGGGCTGCCTCTGTCTATTAGTAGTACAGAGGGGGCAGTCCTGGGGCAAATTTTCTGATTCTCATCCATAGATCCAAGCCATGGTTGAGTATGGACAGGGATGAGCTTTGTTTTGCATGGATAGGGAATATTTTTTCAGATCAGCGGTATCCTCTGCAAGATATACTTGTCCCTCCAAACCATTCTGTTGATGCTTCAGAAGAGGTTTAGATCCCTAGACTGAGAATTGACTTGATGTGCAGTAAATCCATCAGCATTTGGGTCAGCGGATGCCTTGTATGCCAGGCACGGGTCACTTCTTAGCAGTCTGTATAATGCAGAGTATAGTGACAGGGATTTGAGTTGGTCCATTTAAGACATATTGTTTATGTAGCCTTTTAGTAAGGTATCTGTGTGGGTGTTCCAGCTGTTTTACGTTTGGACAGATACATACCAAAGGGGCAATTTTATGCTTAATGATTGATCTAATATGGCTGAGTAAGGGGAGGACAGTGACATCTGTATGTCTAGATATAATCCTGTTGTATAAGTTGTGTAAAATAGAAGAACTTTGACTGTGGACATATGTTGGTTGAAAGTGAGGTTACTGTCCACGTAAGTTCCCAAACAACTGGGTCAACTCTTAAGGGCATATTGTCAGTGTGGTAGATGGCCTGACTGACATCTCTGTTGCGGTATTCCTAACACATGGGTTATCACTGCTGTTGTCCAGTCCAGGTACCAAAGCTTTAACCTCCCAGCATTGTATGCCCAACACGTGATCTCTGCTCGCAAGCATAGTGGTATACAGGCGGACATAGAAATGTAATTCCTCAGACTAATTCACCACCACCTAAAAAACAGGATGCATGTCCATCAGACTGATCATCATTTGGCCTTTGGTACCATTGCTTCGAAAGCTCAGCTAAGTGCCCATTGGGGAACCTTTCTTTGTATTTCATTGTTTTTTCTTACTGGTGTTGGATGTCAGCTAGGATGGGTATGTGCGAGTGCAAGTACATAAATCCCATACTAAGACTTGCATACCCAGCCTCTCTTTTGCTTAGGAGAGGAACACTACTGCAAAGCTTGTTCCGTAATCCAGTCCTTTGCTCCCAAGACTTGCAGTCCCATTTGTTCTCTGTTAACACTTTCCTGGAGCCCCCATGTTTCAAATGCTAGGCCCACTCCAAAATGGCAGACTCTGCTTCCCCGTACATACCTCCACCACTTAAATGCTTAAAAGGCCTAGGCCAGAGACTGTCAGCCCTTTCTGACTCCCTACTTCTCCCTGAGGTTTCAGAACCCCGCTAACCCCGCTGTACATCCAATTCCTCATCATATGCCCTTTACCAAGACCCTGCTGGAGGCTGGTATGGCATCTGAGGCTTTGATGACTGAGGATTATGCAGACAGAGGTGAACCGCAAATCAGTATATTGGAGAGACCAGAGGGTGTTCCTCAGATCCTGGTTAGGGAAGAGATCCCAGGGAAACTAATCAAGACACATCCAGGAAGTGACCCACTGCACTTAGTACAGGAAGGCATCACACCAAAAAAGAAGTGTCAGAAAACTAAAAATGTTGCTTGGAATGGATGGATTTCTCTCAACTAGTTTAAGGCCATATTGGCTCTGAAGCAACCTCCTTTCTCTTCTCAACCTTTTTCTCTCACCGCTCAAAAGGTGGCTGTGGATTCATTTTCCTCTGAAGATGAGGAGGCTTCTGATTCTGATCGTTCTCTGTCCTACTCCTCTCAAATGCACTCCCCTGGCCAAGTCCTTTTGGATGATGAGGCCTCCATTTCACCTGATGCTGCAGTAAAGAAGCTTCTTTTGGAAAGACGATCCTAAATATAATGAAGCAGTCTGAGTGAGAAGCTAAGCAGATTTCAGAAGTGCAGAAATATACTACAAACTTTTGGAAGTGGGCACCCCAGCCCCTTCTGCTGCATCTCCTGTTCTTGAGGCTTTTTTGGATGCTTTTCAATCCACTTCTGTTGCCCATCTTTCCAGCCTCTGGCTTCCAAAAGAACAGACAGATTGTACAGATACCTGATGATAAGTTTCTATTTTAAAAATCCTGTGGCAGACCCTTCTGCACTTTTCCTGTCATCTGATAAGCCTTCTAAACATCTTTCCAGTGCCAGTTCTCTTACTTCAGACAAAGATAACAAGGCTATGGATAGGTGGGGTAAAAAGGTTTATACCTCCTCTACTTTGGCATTCATATTTATTAATTATCAAACACAGATGACCAAATACTTGATATCCATTCTCAGTTTTTTATATAAAGCAATGGTGGATTTGCAGGATACTGATTTTAACAACAAATTTTATCCTTACTTAATCAAGCTACACAAGTGGCCAGACAGCATTAAATGCAGTTATGATGCTGTAATGCCTTGTTCAGAACAGTTGCTACAGGCTCTGTAATCTGCTGGTATGCATGGTTACATAGCCAGTGTATTCCTAAGGACTTGAAAGCAAAAATAGTGCACTCCTCTTTAGACAAGTATCTCTTGTTTGGCTCCCAAGTTGCCAACCTTTTCAAAGCTCTTCAGGAGCAGGGTAAAACCATGCAGGACTGTAGGCAGCTCCTGTTGACCTCTGTACCCAAGTACCAGAGACAGCAGCCAAGCAAACCCATCTCATTTGTCAGAAGGGACCCTAGGCCTATCCAGGAACACAGGAGGGCTCCCAGAAAGAGATTCCCATACAAGTCACAATGGGATGGCTGGTCTGGGGGGGTCTTCTTTGGGAAAAAATCTCTGTTCAGCCTCATTTTCCATCACCCCCCCCCCCCATACACACACAGCCCCACCATGCCCCACTCAGAAAGAGATTCCCATACAAGTCACAATGGGATGGCTGATCTGGGAGGTCTTCTTTGGGAGAAAAATCTCTGTTCAGCCTCCTTTCCCATCACCACACACACACACACACTCTCTCTCTCTCACACACACACACACACACACACACACACTCTCTCTCTCTCACACACACACACACACACACACACACACACACACACACACACTCACACACACACACTCTCTCTCTCACACACACACACTCTCACACACTCTCTCTCACACACACTCTCTCTCTCACACACACACACACACACACTCTCTCTCTCACACACACACACACACACACACACACACACACACACACACACACACACACACACACACACACACTCTCTCTCTCTCTCTCACACACACACACTCTCTCACACACACACACACTCTCTCACACACACACACACACACACACACACACACACACAGACTCCTCTGCTCTCACCCACTTTACAGGAACTTTTAGCACAAGGCGCAATATAGCTGGTATCTGAAGAATTTGTGGGAAGAGGGTTTTACTCTATACTTTTCCTAGTGCCTAGGAAAGAAGGGCAGTGGAGACCCATACTGGAGCTGTCCTTGCTGAACACTTTCTTAAACGTGTCAACTTTCAAAATGCTCTCCCAGCACACTCCACTACTTTTTATTCTACCCCACGCATTTCTGGTATCCCAAGGTCAAAAGGATGCTTACCTCCATATAGCAATCTGGGCCCTTTACAGGAAATGGCTCAGGTTTTGTACTAGCTTGTCTATCAGTTCACTGTTTTGTCTTTTGGGTTTTCACGGCCCCAAGAATTTTCACAAAGTTTCTGGCACCAGTGATAGCCTTCTGAGGAATCCAGGGAATTCAGATTTTTCCCTACTTAAGATAATTTGTTAATCCAAGCTACTTCACTATAAATTTTCCATTGGCATCTCCAGTTCACCTCCCTTTTTCTGTCTCAGTTGAGGTTCATGATGAACTACTAAAAGTCTCCTTGCATTGCAGGGCCTAGTTTTTCTGGGCTGCAGGCTAGACACAAAATGAATGCAGGTCTTCTTGCGTCAAGAGTTAGGTGCAGCATCTTACGAACTACTTCCGCAACCTTGCCTTCCTTAGACAATGCTCAGCAGTGGAGATCCTAAGAGCCCCTGGGCTCATGGCAGCTGCTGTCCCAGTACTCCTCCTAGATGGACTGCATATGAGGAAAATCCAGTGGAACCTGTAAACACTTTTTTTGGTGTCAGCACTTGCACCCTCTCAGCACAGTGCCCCCCCCTTTACCCTTTCTCAGATGGAATATCTTATGGTGGAAGGTGCAGGTGAATCTCAGGCCAGGGCTTCCCTTCACTCTTCCTGCCCCAGTTCAGGAAATGCACACAAATGTCTCAGTTGAGGCATGGGATGTCTGGACAGGCACCCAATAAGTGCAGAGCAGATGGCAGCCAATGAACATCAGTATGAAGTAAATGAGGGCTCTCATCCAAGCTCTTTGGGTCTTTTCACATGTTTGGAGAAACTAGATACCCTACCATTGTTCATAGACAACACAATAGTAATCTGGTATGTAAACAACAAGGAGGGACCAGATATTACCAACTGTACAAATTGGCACAGAAAGCCTGGGACCTTGCCACCTTGGAAAACATGTCACTGACCGCCACACATACATTCCATTACAGGGCACTGTCCTTGGAGGACCCTCATGAATGGACACTGAATAGAAAGGTTTTCCAGGGCAGTCTTCACCGTTCTGGGCCCCTCAGATAGACCTGTTTGCTACAAAGACCAAAACACAGTTTTCTCTATTTTGCACCACAGACTCTTGCCCTTCAACTTGGAGGATAGATGCTGTCTCTCTTCAGTGGACTGGGAAGTTTTGTACCTTTCCTCAACTGCACCTTATTCCATTAGTTCTTCTAAAGTCTTAAAAAGAAAAAACAAAACTTTTAGTGATTCCCTTTCGGCCACGACAGCATTGGTTCCATCTTTTTCTTCTAGCTAGGGACAAGTACTGCAAGCTGCCACACTAAGTAGGTCTCCTCACTTAACAAAAGGTTACTGCTACACCCCAGTCTGTCATCCCTAAACCTAACTTGGTGGATGATAGGATTCAGATTCCTTAGAGGCACCATTTTCTGACGATTTTATTAAGGTTCCCCAAGAAGCCAGGAGACCCACAACTCAAACTTGCATAGCCAAATGGAATAGATGTTCCTTTTCGTGACAAAGAAATGGACAGGACCCCAACCAGTCAGAGGTACATTCCGTTATGAAATATTTGTGTAAAGTATTGCATACAAGTCTGGCCTATTTTCCATTAAAGCCCACCTGTAACCATCTTACCTCACACGTCCATACTTATGTCCAGATCTGAGGTTGTTATTCCTTAAAGTGGTCCTGCATCTTAGGCCACCTGGAAAGCCCATTACTCTTCCTTGGTACTTCAACTTTGTGCTCGAGACATTTACCTCCTTTTGAACTGGTAGCATCAGCAAACCTCAAATTATGTACTTGAAAACTATCCTTCTGAACCTCACATCAATTAAGAGAGTTTGAGCTTCAAGCACTTGCGGGCATTCCTCCCGTATTTTTCACAAAGACAGGGTGACCCTCAGAAGCATTCCTTCATTCACACCTAAAGTAGTAAACAAACTGTCTCTGTCAGGCCGTAAATCTGCCTACCTTTTTCCCCAACCCACAGAATTGGGGGGGGGGGTCTGCATTCTTTGGACAATCATAGGCACTTAAGATTCTATTTGTACAAAACAAAACAAATCCGTTCAAAAATCTGATAAACTGTTGTCTTTTGTGAACTCTGAACTGGGCCAGACAGTATCTAAGCAAACCAGTGCTAGCTGGATCTCTAAGGCCATCTCATTTTTTTTTTTTTACTTACTCCATGGCAAGTCCTTGCTCTCATGCCCTTGAGCTCTGTCTACCAGAGTAGTAGCAGCCTTTGGAGCTTTCTGCAAAGGCCTTAAATGCCAGATCCATTCTGGAGGCTACATACTTTCACTAAACACTACAGTATAGATGCCTTTTCAAGATCCTGAGCTGCTTTTGCTAGGTCAGTCTTATCTAGCCTCCTGGACAGTTCTACTGCCTTTTAACTAACTTCCCTTATTTTCCCTTTAGCCCTGGGAATCAGCCATGTGTTAGGAATACTGCAACAGTGATTTCAGTCAAGACATAGTACACCTGTGTAAGAACTTGCCATAATAGTACTTGAGTTGTTGTAATATTCCTTCCCCTGTATACTTTTATCATCTGTTATTTATTTTTATTTATTTTATTTATTTTACATTTGTTAACCGAGTTAGTTTAGCTGAGCTTTTGGCTCATTTTCAGCAGAGACCCGGGGAGAAAAGCTCCTCTGGACTAGAAAGCAATTTATTAAATTTTAGTAACATAGTAACAATCGGCTATAGGATCTTACAAGCAGAGACCTGGAGAGAAAAAGAAAAGCTCCTCAGGCAATTGAATTATGCAGAGTATTGACAATTGGCAGACAAGTATGTGAGTTATTACAAACAAGGTTTTAAAAAAAATTAGCAGAAGAAAAAGTGACTAGTTACAATATTATTTTAGCTGCTTAGAGCAAAATGAGTTAATAGTTAGGCAGATGCTTATTGAAAGTGGGTAGGATCTAGTTGTATAGGAGTTTGGAAACTAGAAAGGAAAGTAGGAGTGGCTAGTAGGATATGTAGGGGAGGTAGAGTATAGGAGACAGACTAGACAGGTTGGTTTGAGACTAAGAATTAAGAGTGGTTGGAGATGGAGGAATGGAAGAGGTAGAAGAGGCAGGGGGAATAGTCTTAGAGATACATTGAGTGAGGTGATAACATAGGAGAAAGGATGGTGGCTTCAGGGTGGTTGGCTACAGTGGCAAGACCATTTTGTTTTTAGATATTTCCTTGTGGCTAATTTGAAACTTTTGCTATGCAGGAGGGATTTTATTTCCAAGGGGAGTTGAGTCCAGGATATAGCTGGGTTATAGTTAGAGAAGGCAGCCTATTTTGGTTTTGGGTTTGTAGATGTCTAATAATTCTTGATTTGAGCTGCGTAGCCTAACCAGGAAAAGCTGAAAGATGCAAACAAGCGTCCTAACAGGGGAATATTTGGATATGATACTGGAGAGGCTGGGGCAGAAAGAGGGTCGATAGAGTGGATGATTTGTAGTTGGTATAGTTGGAGCAGCTGAGGGAATTCTAGCCAGTCTAGTTGCTGTATTACTAAGCAGTGGTATGACTTGTATCTTTGGTTAGCTGCAAATCTGGCAATATTATTATAGGTAGTTTCAAGCTTGGAAATAAGTGTAGAATTTAGGTTTGTGAATATGTGGCAGCTGTACAGGAGTGTTGGGAGTAATAAAGCCTGGGAGAGTTATTCGGGCAGTGTTAGTTAAGTATTTCTTGCTACGGAAAAGGTGTCCCAAGTTTCTGATGAGTTCTTTTTACCGAGTTAGTAATATGGAGATCAAACTTAAACTGATCATCTATTGTAACACCTAGCAATTTAGTACTAGTCAACTGAGATGATAGTGTTGTTGCAGGATAAGATGGTAAATGTACTTTTGAGTGTGGTGATGTTTTTAGGGAGGAAGAGTAGGAGCTTAGTTTTTTTTTTTTGATTAAGTATTTATCACTAAGCCAATTCTCAGTGGTGTGGAAGGATGCCTGGGTAGTGGAGTGGAGGTCAGTTGGGTTGTCAGCAATGGTTGTAACAGCTGAGTCATCAGCATATTGCACAAGAGATGACTGGGGACAAGAGGAGTAGAGCACGTTGGTGAAAATATTAAGAGTAGCGGTCCAAGTATGGACCCCTGGGGGGACTCCCATTTGTACAGTGAGAGGGGAGGATAGTGCAGAGAGCCATTTAACTGATTGCTGGCGGGTTGAGTCACAAGATGTACAAAATGATTGAGAGAAGTTAGAGGAAAGAAAAATACTTCCGCCGGAAAAACTGTCAGAAGCTTCAAGTAAAAATTTGCATTCATTAATGCAACAGATTTTTGAAAAACAATATATAGATCAAGAAACTTTGATCTGTTTGGGAAAAAAAAGCATCTGAGGAAGTGCGAAAATATAAACAACAAAAACTTAAGAGATTTGAAAATTATAAAAAAGAAATATGGACATGGGAAAGAGAGAGATTTGATATGGTGCAATATTTATGCAAACGAGAAAGCCAAGTTAACCAATATAGAGAAGGCAGCCCCAAAGATATTTGAAGAGAAATACAGGCAAGGCATCCTGATATGGAAAATTTCACAATAAAAATTTTAATATCACAAAGATGGAATGTGGAAAAGATTAGTAAAGCAGAAGTTAGAAATAGAAGTTGAAGTTATGGAGTGCCTGCGAAGTGAAGGATTTAATGTAGAAGGTCTAACAGAGACTACATTGCAGCATGATGGAGTGAGTCCCAAGAATAAGGAAAAGCAAGAAGATCAAGAAACATCTGAAGAAGAGATATGGACATGGGAAAGGAAAATTAATATGGTGTAATATTTATGCAAAGGAAAAAGCAAAATTAATCAGTACAAAAAAGAGCAGCACCAAAGATATTTGAAGAGAAGTACAGGCAAAGGAATCCAGATATGGAAAACTTTACAATACAAAACCAAGAAGACTAAGAGGAAAAATAAAGAGATTAGTAATGGAATAGTCAAAGAAGTAGAAATTGAGGTTATGGAGCACCTGAAAAGGGAAGGATTCGGTGTAGAAAATCCAATACAGAAAGCACCAGAACAGGATAAAACAATGGATATCCAAATTAAGGGGAAACCAGTGGAATAGGAAGCAATTGCTCCAGTGCAGTATCAAGATATTTTGAAGTCTTTCACAGGAAACCAGTATAAACATTAACTTGAAGCTAGACAGCAAGGAAAGGAACAGGAAACCGTGGAAACTCTGATGCAGTCAATGTTGAGGAGTGATAGGCCAGTGAGTTCCCATATGACAGAGCAACAGATGACACAGGATAAAATTGAAGAGAAGGTACCACAGGAAGATGCTATAGAACTTTCTATAAAATGCCCGCAGGAAATGGAAAACAAGGGATGTACCCTCAGTTTGGATGAAAATGAGCTAAGAGAAGAGTTGCTTGATTTTAATGGACACTAAGATCAATAAGAGAAGTAGACTGCAGAAGGTCAATAAAACTCAAAAAGTAAGAAGTCTGATAAAAGCAAATTAATACAGTAATTAGGAATGTCCATAGAGATCCATGTGATATAACAAAAGTAAACAGGATATATTACCGTGCTGCTAAATTGATAACCGATTAAGTTCTACCACAAGAACACAGGGCAGTGAGGGAAAGGAAGGGGAGAAATTGAATACCACAAGAACACAGGGCAGTGAGGAAAAGGAAGGGGAGAAATTGAATACCATCATGGAAGTATCGAATAGAGAAAACTATAAAGCAATTAAGACAAGTGTCAATATTGGAAGATTATAGAAGAGAGAATAGATAGATCAACAAAATACTAAGAAATATAGATGTGATTAAAGCAATGCACAGTATTGGAACAGATCAGGATCTGTCATGCACTATCGCAAATAACAAACAAAAAATTTCAGCACAGGTGGAAAAACTTAGACGATACACAGATAAATATAAGGGAAAAGTACAAAATAAGCAACTTATTGGTGACTCAAAAAGTTTTGTAGAGAATTGGGAAATAAGGTAAAAGAAATTGAAAGAGTGCCAAAAAAAGAGGAAATTGATACATTTGGGAGGCGTAGCTATGAAGATCCTGTGGAACATAACAAAGATGCTAAATGGATAGAAGAAGTAAAAGAAGGAGTAAGAAGTTTAAAGGTACAGGATATGAAATGGGATGAAGTAACAGCCGGAGAGATTGAAACAAAGTTAAGAAAAGCCTCTAACTGGAAAACCGCAGGCCCAGATGCAGTACCTAACTTTTGGTTAAAAGTATTAACATCTTTGCAAGAAATTTAGCCATGAGTAAGAACTATTTATATGTGTACCCGAACGGACAACACACTGGCTAACAACAAGCAAAACAATGCTCTTACTAAAGAGTGAACCCGCAAGCTACCCTAAACATTATAGACCAATAACTTGCCTTCCGATGACATATAAACTATACACTGACATTGACGCTGACAAGAGTTTGTAGTCATTTAGAAGAAAACTCAATTATGGCAGTAGAACAAAAGGGTATAAAAGAAAGACATATGGAACAAAGCATCATTTGTTGTTAAATAAAGTATGGCATGGATTGACTACAAAAAAGCATTTGATAGTATCCAAAATTCATGGATAAAAGAGTGCTTAAAAATGTATAAGATACACTCTACACTTGACTGCATTACAGTAACCATGAAACAATGGCAGACCACTTTGCAATTAAGCCATGATAAAGGACAGATTGGCAGACCACTTTGCAATTAAGCCATGATAAAGGACAGATTATTATCCCAGGGATAAAAATTCAAAGGTGATAGTCCAACGTGACTCTGTCACCATTTCTATTCTCCCTTACCATTAATCCATTAAGCTGTTTACTTAGCTTAGGCCATGGCTACAATTTGGCTTCTAGAAAACAACAAAGTCTAATGACTTCCCAGCTTCTCTTTGTCTGATTTAAACTGTATAGCTCATCAGATGAGGAACTGAAAGCACATCTGCAGGTTGTCAGAACATTTTCAGATGATATTACAATGTCATTAGGTCTTGATAAATGTGCAAAATCGACCTTTAAAGCAGGAAAACTGCAAAAGCAGGAAAACATCAGTTTAGAACTTGAGCAAGAGGGAGTGTATAAATACTTGGGAACTGATGAAGGGATCAGCAGTAAAACATGAACAAATGCAAATAAAACACAGTAAGGAATATTTTTTTTATGAAGACTTAAATTAATCCTGAGAACAGCATTGACATCTAGGAACAAGATCCAAGCTATAAATCGATTTGCTCTTCCTGTCCTAACTTACAGTTTTGGAGTGATTGACTGGCTCCAAAAAGTGTTGGATAGATTAGATATTAAAACAAGAAGGATGCTTCATGCTCACCAAATGATTTATAAAAATAAGTGTATTCAAAGATTATATATTCCTCTTTCCGAAGGAGAAATGGGCCTCCTTGAAATTGATTACATGTATAAATCTGCACTCGTGAGACTCCACACATATACTGACCTCACAAGATCCAAATGTAGTGAAAGTTTTGAAACGCGAGGAGAATAAATCTAAGATGACTTCTCTCCTTAATTTAGCAGAAGCATATCGACGTCAAGCAGGAATGGAAATCAAACCAGAAGTAGATAAAAACCAGGCAGCAACTGAATGTGCCAAAAACTAAAAGAACGAATAAGGTGAAGGACCAGATGAGAAAGCAAGAAATGTGGAAAAAACATAAATATAGTTGCAAATATAGAAAACTTCTGGAAGAACCTCATGTTGATCAGGAATGAATGCAGGAATGGTTAAGGAGAGGCGAATTCAAACCAAGAAATGAAAGGTTAATATTGGCAGCACAAAATAGTGGGCTATGTATACGCTGGTTTACAAAGTCTATTGAACGTGGGAGAAACAGACAAGTGCAGGTTTTGTAAAATCAAATTGGAAACAGTCACACATCTTGTTGCTGGTTGCGACACAGTAATGGCAGTAGGGATGTATACTGAAAGCCATAATGATGTGGCAAGACTGGTGCACTGGGGATTGTGCAAACACTGTGGTATCGAAGTGGCTGAAGATCACTGGCAACATGAGCCACAAAGCATAATAGAAAATTATGAAGTTTATATCACATGGAATCGCCCATTACCAATAGTCCAAAAAATAGATGCTAGAAAACCAGATGTAGTGGACCAAGACAGAAGTAGCAGTGATCATTGAAATCGCCACAGCCAGTGACTACAGCATCTTGTGTACAGAGATAGAGACAAAGTCATAAAATACTAGGATCCGCAGGCAGAAACAAGAGCAATGTGGAAGAAAGATATCCAGACAGTTCCAATAGTAGTAGGAGGAACAGGTCTTAGAAAAAAAAGTCTACAATCTTATTTAGATGTGTTTCAATCCATGTAACCCCATACGAATTGCAGGAGTCGTCATTACTGGCAACAAATTCCAACACATGTGAGAGATGCAACCATATAGCCATACTAGAGGCTAAGCTCTCTCAACTCAGTACTGGCGAAACCAGTCAGGAGGAGAAGGAAACCACACTCACTACAATTGCAGTCTCACATAGACCTACCACGACAGCAAACCAAACACATAAACACACAAAAACATACTCGGAGGCTCTAAATAAAAATCTGCGTAAGCAGCGGAGACCTCCAAAGCAGACACCCAAGCAACCGCTACCCCAAAACAAAACACGTGCAACACATAGCTCACAAAGCCAGTGTGCTGAACAGTCACAGCCCTTAAGGCTAAACAACACACCTGATACACTTGTAATAGGTGACTATCGTCAGGCACACTGACGTCCCGCAAACCAGGCTGAACAAGGAGAAGGTTACGGTGAGCTGCCTGTGGGCGCTAGGATCCGCCACATAACACAAACACTCAGGTCACTCCAAGGCAAGTACAAATATGACTCTGTCATTGTCCATGCTGGTGTGAATGACCTGAGACTTACCTCCCTGGACTACATGAAAAGAGACATAGAGGAGCTCTCTGAGCATGTAGCCCAGGTGGGTATGACCCTGACCTTGAGTAGCATCTTACCCTCACCAAGAATGATGCCACAGTATGAAGACAAGATGATCAATTTCAACAATTGGCTTAAGTATTGGTGTCATTCAAAGGGGATCCAGTGCCTGTCAGCCTGGGATGACATGCTCGACAAGCCATGATGCTTTGCTAGGGACGGCTTGCACCTGTCACCCCTGGGCTTTCGGAAATTGGCAAAGGCTCTTGCTACCCCTATAGTGCCTTTTTTAGGCAAGGCTCAAAAGACAAACCCACCTCCATAGGTATCGCAAGGGATAAGAAACTAAGAGTAATGCTACTCAACGCCAGAAGTCTAAACCTCAAGATGCACACACTCGAAACTCTCCTTATCATGGAGAACATCAATATCTATGCAGTAACAGAAACCTGGTTCAAGGCTCCCGAGAGCACCCCAGCACTACCAGGTTATACCTCATACCATGCTTTTCGACCCCAAAACTTGGACCAAACCACAAAAGGAGGGGGAGTATCAATATTCGTCAAAGATACCCACACTTCCAGGTTGGTGGCACAGCACGAAGCATCAGAGACTATCCATGTGCAACTAACAGTGGGTAAAACTGCCTCCCAGTTTATAGCCTGCTACAGACCACCCATCCAAACCCAGGAACCCCACTCGGCCTTCCTGAGAACACTGGAAAATATGAAGGTCTCTCCAAACACCATTATATTGGGCGACTTCAACTACCCAAACATAGACTGGGAGCATTACTCTAGCTCCCAACACCCTAGCCCAAAGGTTCCTAGAATTTACAAACTCAAATGCTATGGAACAACTTGTTACCACTCCCACAAGAGGGGAAAACATACTGGACCTGATCATCACCAACATGGGGACTCTATGCTCCAGACCAGAAGTGTATCCCTCACTGGTAAGATCAGACCATAAACTAATCTCACTGGATATTCACATCCCGACTCCACCCCCTGCCCTGAAAACCACAGTGAAAAACTTCTCTAAAGCAAATTTCACACTCCTCAAAACCGAGGTGGAATCCTTCAAAGCCGCCAGGCCTGTGGAAAATACGGCCCAGACCGCAGAATCCTTTATAAACGCATTCTATGAACACCTTCAGGAATGCATGGATCATGCAATCCCAAAGAAAACCAAGACCCAATCCTCCAAAGGCAGACTTCCTGTCTGGTGGACCCCAGCCATAAACAAACTATACAATAGAAGGAGGAAGCTACTACATGATAGAGCAAAATCCCAAAAAGGGAAGGCATCTCTGATCAGTATTAGCAAAAAACTACGGGCACTCATAAAATCGTCTAAGGCCAGCTTCGAGAGAAAAATTGCACAGGACACTAAGGATAATCACATGGCTTTCTTTAGTTATGTTAGGAACCTGAGTGGGAATTCCCAGATATGCTCAGAATTAGTCCAAAATGACAAAAAATACACCAAACCCACAGACATTGCCAACATCCTAGCTGACAGGTTCAGCGCAAACTCCCCACCAAAAGGGCAAATATCTATCCCAGCAGAGTGCTGCCCCCCTGACATCTCTGATGCTCAGGTAAGAGCTGCCCTCTCCAAAGCAAAAAACACAACATCAATGGGACCAGACGGTGTCCTGGGCTGCGTCCCACATGAACTCCAAGGAAAGCTAAACCCAAACATAAAACTACTGTTCAAGCTCAGCCTTACTACTGGATATGTACCCAAAAGTGTGGTGTACAGCAACAGTGGTCCCTCTCCACAAAGGTGGTGCCTCAACGGATCTTGAAAACTATCGCCCCATAAGCCTGACTAGCTTGGTCTGCAAAGCTATGGAAAGGATCATCATGGACCTCATAAATAAAGATATTGGGGACCTACAGACACTGGATCCTACCCAGTTTGGCTTTAAGGGCAGATCCTGCCTCTTAAACCTGGTTGATTTCTTTGCAACAGTCACCAAGGCCATGATGAGGGGAAGGTGGTCCACACAGCCTACCTGGAACTCTCAAAAGCCTTTGATACAATACCCCACTCGGGCATTATAGATAAGCTCACCAGCTTAAATATAAACCCCTATGTCACTAGATGGGTTGCAAACTGGCTCAAGGACAGAACCCACATCGTTAGAATTGCTGGAGCCATGTCAGACTCCAAACCAGTTACAAGTGGTGTCCCACAAGGCTCAGTCCTGGGACCTCTCTTGCTCGGTATATATTTCTCGGAGGTACAGGCCAACACAGAAGGACTGTGGCTGACCAAGTTCGCAGATGACTGCAAACTGAGCGCCATAATCGACTCTCCAGCCGACCCAAGCATCCTCCAAAAGGGCCTCATAGAAACAGACAACTGGTGCCAGAGCCATGGCCTCAAGCTAAAGCCAAAAAGTGTATAGTCATCCCCTTTGGCAAAAACAAAGTGCCCACAAATTACCACTTGGGTGGTAATCCATTAAGTACAGAAGAAGTAATTAGGGATCTGGGGACCCAAGTTGATAGCAATCTCTCATTTGACAACCACGTGGCCAAAGTGGTTAGAAAAGCATTTTATATAGCCCACCTAATCATGAAGGGATTCACATCTAGATCAGGGGAGGTCATCATGCCTCTTTACTCATCCCTCATCAGGCCCATAATTGAGTACAATGCCCCTTTTGGGATGTAGCTTACCCAGACGCCTGTAGCAACTGGAAAGACCCCAAAAGTACCTCACCAAGAGGATCAAAGGGCTCAAACAGATGCCATATGCTGCCCGGTTAAAGAAACTCCAGCTCTACTCAGTGGCATACCGCCTACTCAGAGGCGATCTGTGCCTGAAGTACAAAGCCATGTCCAACCTGGAATTAATGGACATGCTGCACCTCAGAAAATCCAAATCCTATCGAGCTATGTGCCCGAGAGACTTGAACCTCAGCACTGAAATAAATAGGACATGCTGGAGGGACAGATTCATAACCCAGAGGCTCCCTTCACTCTGGAATAAAATCCCAGTCCAGGTTAGGCAGAGTCCCTCATTTCCTCTCTTCAAGAGGAATCTTGATGAGTGGATGGGAGATAGTAGGTATACCCCGGGTATCACTTCTGTGTCACTGTTAGACAGAGGCATAATATACTAACCTTGAAAAAGGGCATAGCAAAATAAATTTAAAATGGGTGACGAAAGCCAAACACACTCCGGCTAGGCTTATAAATGCCCCAGGGCAGATAGCCTAGTATGAACCTATGAAAATTTCGGGTGCTGTGAAGATCACTTTTGGCTGACATCAAAGATTGAAACAGTACTAATTTCATGAACTTTAATCGTACTTTGAGTTAGGAATAGGCTCCATTTCCATCATGGTTTTAGAAATCCAAAAGATCTGGAGAAATTAGAGAGATGTTGTTAGAAAGATAGGTACCTCGTTGGGGAACTCCTTCCTTTGTCTCATGTCAGATAAAGTTAATAATTGCCTCCGATGTGGTAAACAAATTCCACACAAAGACTTCCATATGCTTTGTGTAAATTGCTTAGGCCCAGACCACGACATCCCTAACTGTCGATTCTGTGCTAGGTTTAACAGTACCATATTTCTCCATAAATAAAACCTAACCAGAGAGTAAGGCCTAGCATATTTTTCCAAGGTGGCCATGATATAAGCCCTACCCCAAAAATAAGCCCCAGTTAAGATAGTCAACAACACACGACATACATATTGAATTATAAAATAATATTATTGACATCTGTTGACTGAGGTTATTGTACTCTGCTCATCATTTTTGGACCATTCTGACACCCAACTTCTTCTCTGCAGAAAGTCTTAAGATTCTTTCCCTGGGAGTTCTCCACGATTCTTACTGTAACCCTAATCCTCGCTCACACTTGACGGTTGAGATCCTTGGCCCATAATCACTGGCAAGTGTACTTCGATTGGTCAAAGTACAGACAACGGACGTAGAACGAGTGTGGCGGTGTCTTCTTAACAGTCACCATTTTGTGTTGCCACTCCTCTCTCGTAAGTCTTCAATTAACCCCACCCCCCCAGACAAGATGAGTGCAAAAAGAAAGAGCTATTCCTTCATGTACAAGAAAGGAATCGTGGAGGACTCCCGGGGAAAGAATCTGATGGCTTTCTGCAAAAAGAAGCTGGATCTGCGAATAGTCCGAAAATGGCGAGCAGTATACGATAACCTCAGTCAACAGGCTGACGAAGGAAATGCTGAGAAGTGCAAGTGTGGATCAGGTCGACAACCATTATTTCCTGAGCTGGAAGCATCTGGATTGCTAACAGGAGAGCAAAAGCTTGGGTTGTGCGCAGGGCTAATATTCAAGCATTTGCCCTTGCAATGGCACCACAGTTAGAAGTAGCCCCAGAAGAATTCAAAGCATCACAACATTGGCTGGATGGCTTCCTTCAGCGATGTGAACTGTCTTTAAGAAGATCAACAAGACTGTTCAAGCTGGAAGATACTGAAGTGATTAAACGTGCACTTGCATTCAAGTTCTTTGTTGATGGCATCGACTTTTCTAAATACCTTTCTCCAACATGATTGCTATGGATGAAACTGCAGTGTTTATGGGCCAAGGATCTCAAACAACAATTGATCAGAGGGGGGTGCCTCATCAATCTACATTCCCTCCACTGGTTACGAAAGTGCATGTGTTACCTGTATTTTGGCAATTCATCTAGCTGGAAAGAACACCCCACCTCTAATCATTAGTAAGGGCAAGAAAGATAAGAGTGAATGTGTTTCAGGCATTTACATTCTTAAAACCGAAAAAGCGTGGTGCACACAAGCAGTTATAAGGAAGTGGGTTGATATAATACTGGCACTTGTTTTGCGAGGTGGTGAAAGAGGTCTGCTAGTCTGGGATTCAACCAGCACTCACCAAACTAAAGACATGAAGAAATTCCTTGCACAGAGAATAGATCAAATAATGATTCCCGCAGGAATGACTGCCTATCTCCAGACTCTTGATATTGCAATAAACAAGCCATTCAAGTACCATTTCTACATGGAACTCAATTACTACATTGAAAATAGAATGGAGAGAAATCAGCATGGAAACTTTGTGAAGCCTAGCCTGCAAGAGGTTATGACTTGGGTGAAGAATTCATGGGATAAAATCACTGACAGCTGTGTTGCCAATGCACTACGAGCAGGCTACATGGACAAGCAGTGCTCATTTAACGAGAGCTGTATTGCTAGACATGACAGATTGGGACCAATGGTTCCAGGGGTGTAGCCAGGATTTTCAAATTTGTTCTCCCAGCTCCCAGATTGCTGCCCCCTCTACAAGCCACACCCACATTAACATTGCTGACCAAGTAACGCCCCTTCACATTGCTGATCTCTGAACAGATCACTGGCAAGTGTATGCCAGGGTAGCACTTACTTACATGAAGAAGCAGCATGAACATTTCATTCCAAAGGTACTTCCTTAAGTCAAAAAACAAAATACCTTTCTATTTACACTAGGGTAGATCAATCAGTTTGTCCCCCCCCCCCCCAAGATTGCTCTTCTTCCCCTTGCAGCGGCTCATTAGAGCTCCAGTAGTACTGCTGACTGAAGGACTGGTAGACTGTAGGCAGCACATACTCCACAGTGTTGTGGTCTGTAGGTACAACATACAGAGCACTCCCTATGTAACACCCAAGCTACGAGCCACAACTGCCTCCCTTCCACCCGCATGGGTCACCCGGCAATGGCTATTCAATCCTACGGCCTACACTCACACTAAGCTTTTTGGAGTAGTAAACCTTACCTTACATTCCCAACAACAAATACATTTTAGCTGGCCCTGTCATACTGCCACTGACAATAAATGAAGATGTGTACCCATGGGAGTCAGTCAAGCAAAAACTAAAGCTGTTGAAAGTTACATCCTTACTACTCTACATATGAATGTCAAGCCTTTGCTGAAAGGAAATTGGTTAAAGCAAGAAAATTACCCTAGGCCCCAGAACCAATGGAACTGTACATGCTCTAAGGTACTTTTTGGAGTTGTTTCTAGTCTTATGATCCAGTGATAGTCTGAGCAAAATTATTGGAAATAAATGCGAAGAAATTCAACAAAGAGAGAAGTTTTTTTTCTAAAGCATAATGTTCAGAGCTGACACAATACCACCCAATATGCTGAGAAGACAACAGCTTCTAAAGACAAAAAGCATATCTGCAAATGCAGGCTGGCTCCCTACCCTCCACAAAATGAAAACATAGTCACTTTATGTATAGCCCTATGCTGTTACACGCTGAAAGAACAAATGAAGACACTCAAGTTTCATTGTGAAAAATGTTAAACAAAAAATTACCACACCATTCTCAGCTCCCTTGTAAGCTATTATAAGTGATCTTGTGTGCACATATCTGAGTAGTGCTGGTTTCTCACTATGCTGAGTAAAGAGCATTAGTTGGGGATGGGGTCCCTCTACTAAGCCTGTTTCAAACTTCTACTGTACAGAATAATTTACTGCCAAGCTGTATATTTAAATAGCTGCATAGACAAATCTTCCTCCCCCCCCTCAGAAATTAACACAACACTAAATTCAAAAATAAAGCCCCTACAGAAGCATAATAAAAGAAAAAAATACTCATTGCATGCAGAAATAAATGTAACTCTCAGAAAGACAAAAACATTTTTGCTAAACTAATCAAGGAATTCAGAACTGTGATTAAATCAACGAAAGCCTAATGTGATGTAAAATATAAACCCAGGTGAAAGATAGCCACATAGTATTTTTTTAACTGTGCTAGAAATCTCAATGACTGGCACTACAGTGAGCTGATAAATGATATCACATACTTGGACCAGAGGATATAGCCAATCCACTGGCCAACTAATTCAGATTGAACTTCACCCCCCCCCCCCCAATCTTCCAATATTCTCACATCAAATACCTGCATCTGTAGCCCCCTCAAATCACTCAGCAATTTTTGAAGTTACTACCTAAGGCCAGAAAATAATGTCTGTTGGGACTGGATAACATACCAGGCTGCCTACCGGTTCACCTTAACCTGATATATTGAACCCCCTACAAAGGCTATTCAGTACATATCTAAATATAGGTTTCGTGCTGGATGAATGAAAGACTGCAACAGAGACTTCAATGGGCCCTGGCAATTCTATGCACATACGCCTAGTCTCATATGGGAGCTTATGAGAACAATGATCTGTCCCTTGATCACCACATATTCACTATTTTAAGGAAGTTCTTTGTCATTGTACAGCTTGTATCTAAAGGTATAGCATTCATATTCAAGCACATAATTGTTTCCCTCTACTTGGCACTCATCAGGACAATCACTGAGTGTAATGTCCCTTCTGGTATGTACCTGTCCAAACAGTTGTCACAAGTGGATGTCATCTAACTCACAAACATTTAAGAATTATTCCAAATCAAAGCTCCTACCATGGTTAAAATGTTCATCCCCCCAAACCATGTGAACTCTGCTACCAGTTTGAAATTGTTTACAGAAACCATATACCATCATGTAAACAGCTGTACCCACAAGGAATTAGCAGCGAACTAACTCTAGTAACAAGCCACCCTGGTGGAATCCCAATATCAACAAGTTGTATTACAAAAGAAGGATAATTATGGCCAAAATAGGAAGTGCAATACCTAGCAAGGTGAGAAACCACTCAAACTAAATTATCAGGCCCACCAAAGTCAAATTTCAGGCAGAAATATCCTCAAAGACAAAGGATAAACACAAGGTCTTCATCTGCTTTGTCTGCAACCTCAAAGGTATAACACAACACTGTACTGAACAAATTGTAAATGGAACCACCTAAAAGGAATCCGAGGACCTAGCAAACCTGTTGACTGATAAATGTAATCCCAATTTCACCTCTTCTTTCCTTCAATACCTCTCAGGAGACACCCCTGACAGTAACTCTTCTGGCTATCACTAGCAAACAAGTCTTCAATGCACTCTTTAAAGCAAAAAATACTACATCAATGGGCTCTGATAATACCCTGGGGTACCTCTTGGATAACATGACATATGAGCTATCAAATGCTCTAAAATCACTGCTCAGCATTAGACTTCTAACTGGCTTCATGCTTAGTGAATGGAGGACTGCAACAGTTAATCCTCAACACAAGGTTTGGCCTTCTATGGACCTGGATAACTACAGACCATAAGCCTTACTAGTCTTGTATTTTAAGTAAAGGAAACTCTTATTTACTTCTACATTGATTACAGATATTGAAATAAAATAGCACAAGCACTGATAGCCATTTGCTAAACAAATAATAAGTCTCACATTGAAAACAGACTTAGCATGAGCAGCAAACTTCTATGCCCTTGCAACTCACATTCGTTGAAATGGCATGAAAACCCATATTAAAAGAAAATGCATCTGGCCAGTGGAAGATTGTTTACCTTTGAGCTGTTTTCAAACCATAGGCTCCTTCCACACATTTATAGGGCCATGCACATGTGTTCTTTGATTCAGCTTCCTGATTTATTAAATTATATTCCTTGCGTAATACAGCACCATTTATTAGAATGGCGTTTTAAATTTGTAGTTATGAACATTCTTCTAGTAAGCAACGAAACAAAACATATGAACCAATAATGAAAAAAACTACCCACTTCAGAAAATTTCAACCATAAAAGGCCACTCAAATGTCAGTCTTTACAATCCACCAATATTACTCAATAAACACAATGTCTACAGAATTAAAAAAATCATCCGAATAATTCCGCATTGGAGAGATGTGTAACAAATAAAGAGGTTGCTACTGGCAAACAACTTTACATTTCAGTGTTTCATGTGCAAATTCAGTGCCTGCTGCCCTTGAAGAATTGTCTGTGAGACATTAAAAAAAAATTGTTGAGGTGGTAATATTGACAAAGTGACAAATTCATAGTTACTATGCATCTCGTACAAAGGAGGACACACTCAGGAGTGCAGAACTCCTATCCCCCCTTAAAATGCACCAAATAATCAGCAATCAAAATGGCACTACAGTATCAGCACTCCATCTACATGGTGTGGAAGTAGAATCCACAGCCTTCGGCACCAAAGGCAATTATGCTACTAACAGTGCATGTTAAGTTGTCAATCTCGCCTTCATTCTTGCTGGATGGGTTCGGAGCCGATCCTCGGCTCAGACTCGGCACTTGCTTAGCTTGAGAACTCCTTTTACCAGCTCGAGGCAACCCTATATCCCATGATGCAAGGCGAGACTACCTCAGATCTCGTTTGCCGCTTTGCGAAGAGGTCTCTTTTTTGCCAGCTCAGGTGAGTTTGAATTTTTCAAACAATTTAGTCAGGGTTTTACTCTCCCTTTCTTCTTAGGATTAGATAGTGTGTAGTTTTTCTACAGCCCACCCTATTTCCCTTTTAATTAAACTTTCAAGTTGATTTTATAAAGTTAATAATTTTTCAGTTAGGCCTAGGCCTCCCTTTCTTAATCCCTATCTGTGTGTGTGTTTTTGGGATTAATAGTGTGACTGTTCAGTGTGTGTGTGTGTGTGTGTGTTTTTTGCTTAGACTATGTCTAGGGAAGGAAAGGTCTCAGGCTTCAAGAAGTGTGACTCGTGCTGTCAGAAGATGTCTCTGACAGACGGTCACACTTCTTGTGTTTACTGCCTGGGGCCTTTACACCTGCAGGACTCCTGTGCTATATGTCATTCTTTTAGCCAGAGAGTCCTGCAGGAGAGGAGGAACAAGTTAATCCTCCGTGGCTTATTAAAGCCAGAAGGTTCACCCACTAAGACTGGGTCGAGTAAACCTTCAAAGCCACCTAAGGTTCAGGCTACAGTAGTTAAGCCTTCCCGGTGTCTCCGACTCCTTCGGAGTCGAGATCGGCTCCGGCTGGAGCCGATCTTTCTTCCTCTGATGTGGTAGTGTCGGTTCCTACCGGCTCCGACACTCAGTCTACAGTTGCCTTGTCTGCTCCGGCTGGCGCCGACGTGTTATCCGGTATCGGAGCCGAAAAGTCTTCGGCTCCATCTGGAACCCAGAGGACGTCGGCTCCGATGGCTTCGTCCAAGAAGAGATCTCGGTCCCCTTCTTTGGAGTCGATCCACTCTGCTCCGAGGTCTCCTCTTTTGTCGGAACGGAGTCATCGGAGCCGATCTTCGAGATCTTCCAGGCTGTCTGACCACGATTTAGAGAGGGTGGTAAGCAGGCTGTTGAAGTCACAGGCACTAGCCCAAATGCTCCATAACCCGTCTCAGCAGACTTCGGCTATTGCTCTTCCCCTTGAACTTCCTCCTCCGACTCTCCTCCAGAGTTCGGAGCCGGAGCTTCTCGGGACAGCGACCGTGTCGGCGCCGGAGCCGATACATCCCTTTTCGGCTCCGTCGTCTTCGGCTCCGATCTCCTCCATGAGACCTTCCTTGGAGGGATCCGGTCGAGTTTCCCTTGTCGGCTCCGAGGGGGCTAGTGGCATCGGACCCTTGTCCGACCCCGCTCTCCCTCTCGGGGCTTTGGCTTTGGTAAGCTCGGCACCGACATCGGCCTAGGAGCCTTCTCTCTCAGTGGAGCCGGGAATTCCTGTTTCTTTGGAACGGGAGTATTCCGGTCTCCCTGGGAGGGGAGCCTTTGAGGTGATGAGGAGTGTCCTGGCACCTGAGCCAGGTCAACGGTCCATCCCTTTGGCTCCTCCCTCTTCGGTGCCTGTTGATGTCTCTTGCCAGCCTCTTGCTCTCAGGCCCAGAGATCCATCGCCCCAGGTTTCCCCATTGGGAATAACTTCCTCTTCCGAGGTTTCTCCTGATCCCGCAGGGGAACCCCCGGAAGAGGACGTGTAAGAGGAAACACACAGACTCCCCTGAGTCTACAACATCTGATACCGACTTAGATGAGTCGGAGGGTTCCCCACGGTCCCCCTCTGAGGATGTCTCCTTTTCAGACATCCTTGAACTCCTCAAACAGAGGGGGAACTGGCCTTCCATTGACCCTTCCGAGGATGAGTCGGTATACCTGGAGGCTTTTGGATCCCGACCCTCCACCTCCTGGGTGTCTCCGCCTTTCGACCCACTTATGCAGGTAGTGGCTCGGAAGGCGTGGGCAGCTCCAGATTCTGTGGAACCTGTCCCCAGGAGGCCATCCAAATTTATTACGGCCCCTTCAGACAAGCAGTTTCTTTCTAAGGGTGTCTCTGTGGATGCTGTGGTGGTGGCGGCGGCCACCAAGAAGGAACTTGCGGATCCTTCCATGCCTGTCCATCCTCCTAACAAAGATTCTAGGACCATGGATAGGTATGGTAGCGGATGTTTTCTTCAGCAACCTTTGCTATGCGTTAAGCTGAACTACCTTTGTCATTTCACCAGACTTCAAAGAGATATTCTCAAGGAACTAGGTGAAGTGGTTCAGGATCCTTCAGCTGCTGGGGCTCAAGACAAGATTGCCTCACAGCTAGCAATCCTAAATTCTTTAACCAACTCCTCCATGCGGCTCATATCCTATGCAGCCGATGGAGTGAGCAGAGCCGCAGGCACAGGAGTGGCTCTTAGACGTCAGGCCTGGATGCGGCTTTGTAATTTCGCGGACCCCTTTAAAGCATCCTTCACCAATACCCCCTTTGACGGTTCGGCTTTGTTCGGACCTCAGGTGAAGGAAACCTTGACCAGGTGTGAGCAGGATGGCAAAACTCTTTCTGCCGTAGGAGTCCATTTTTCCACCCCTTCTAGACCCTATCCCAAGGGTCAGAAAGGAGGAAAGATGTGGTTCCATAAAGCCCAAGGAGCAGCGCCGGACACACGTGGTCAGTTTACCCCCAGAGGCAGAGGGGGTAACAATAATAGACGCCGCCCTAGAGGCAGGGGGGGTCCCCAGAATCAGGGCAACAGGGAGCCTCTTCCTGATAAGCCCTTTCAGCATCCCTGAGGTGTTGCCCGACTGTCCACCCTTGGAGGCAGTCGGGGGAAGGATATCGCTGTACCCAGTAGCCTGGCGTTCCCTCTCACAAGACATGTGGGTACAGTCGATCATATCCGAGGGTTACAAAATCCCCTTCGAAAGGTATCCCGTACCTCACCAATCCCTTCCAGACATCTCACCCGGTCAAAGGGATTTGGCAAAACAGGAGGTTTCAAAGCTCCTAGAAAAAAGAGCCGTCCAGACTGTTCCAGCAGACCAAGTAGGATCCGCGTCTACTCGAGATTCTTTTTGGTCCCCAAAAGGACGGGAGATTGGAGACCTATTTTAGACCTGAGCAATCTAAACAGATTTGTCAAGAAGGCAAGATTCCAGATGGTCACGCTTCAGTCCATTCTGCCCTTTCTGGGCAAGGACAACTGGATGTGCTCGATAGACCTTCAGGACGCGTACTGTCACATAAAGATACACAGACGCTCCAGGAGGTTTCTCCGCTTTCGGCTAGGGACCAGTCATTATCAATTCAGAGCCCTGCCCTTTGGCCTCACTTCAGCCCCCAGAGTGTTTACCAAATGCATGGCAGTGGTCACAGCTCATCTGAGACATCAAGGATTCCAGGTGTTTCCTTATTTAGATGACTGGCTCCTCTCTGCCACCACCAAGCATCAGCTTCTTCAGAGCAGAGACTACACTCTGCAACTTTGCAAAAGGTTGGGAATATCGGTGAATTTCGAGAAATCTTCTGTGCTGCCTTGCCAATCTATCACCTTTATAGGCGCAGAATTAAACACCGTCAGTATGTTAGCCAGACTAACAGATCAGAGAATTCTGGACATCCAAAAATACGTTCGGATTTTATTGCAGAGCAGCAAAGTCAAAGCCAGATTGGTTCTGAAGGTTCTAGGTCTTATGGCTGCGGCCATTGTACTTCTACCATTAGCTCGCTTCCACATGCGTCTTCTGCAGTGGATGTTATTCACTCAGTGGTCGTTCCAGAACCTTCCCATGAGGCACGAAATCTTGGTTACACAATCGTGCAGGACTCATCTAACCTGGTGGATATCTTCCCTCTACTTCATCAGGGCCGACCATTTGTTCCCCCTCCTCCGGTTGCCACAGTCACTACGGATGCCTCTCTGATCGGGTGGGGGGGGCATTATCAGGGTAGGATGGTCCACGGGACTTGGCAACCCATCGAATACCATCTGCACATAAATGTCCTGGAGATGAGAGCGGTGCTTTTAACGTTGCAAGCCCTCAACGACTTTCTTCCCGGGGACTATTGCAGTTCAAACGGACAACATGTCTGTGGTCTGGTACATCAACAAGCAGGGCGGGACCAGGTCCTATCCTTTGTGTCGAGAAGCTCTCAGACTTTGGCAATGGGCAATCTCCTCTCATCGGTTTCTGATAGCAACGCACATCCCCGGCAGGTCCAACCTCTTAGCGGACAGACTGAGCAGAGCCATTCTCATACCTCACGAGTGGTCTCTCAATCAATCAGTAGTGGACGAGATATTTCTGAAGTGGGGCACCCCTTGTTGCGACCTTTTTGCTACACCCCAAAACAACAAATGCCTGGACTTCTTCACCTTCTTTCCCCTACCAGGCCAACCCCTGAGAGACTCTCTAACCCAGGATTGGCCCCGGGGACTTCTGTACGCTTTTCCTCCTTTCCCCTTAATTCCACAGGTCATTCAGAAAGCTACCGTTTTGAGAGCCAAGTTGATTCTCATTGCCCCTTACTGGCCTCTACAAATTGGTTTCCGACCCTACATAGTCACCTCCTGGTGCAGCCTTGGCATCTGGACCCAGTTCCTGATCTTCTGATCCACCAATCGGGTCAACAGCACCGGGCCATTCGTTCTCTCAACCTCACTGCTTGGTTGCTCCACTTCCTTCCCTAGCCAGGCTTCCTATGATCTCTGATCCTGTCAGAGATATCTTAATAGCTTCATTGAAGTCGTCCACCAGAACGGTTTATGCTAGTAAGTGGCGACGTTTTTCCCTTTGGGCAAACTCCAGGCACATTGATCCCTTTACTGCACCTGTGCATTCTGTTTTACATTTTCTGGCTGAAGTTTTTCAGTCAGGATCTTCTTCATCAACAGTCAAAGTTCAACTGGCGGCTATTTCCAAATATCATGTTGGCTTGCAAGATCATAACATTATGTCACATAGACTATGCAAAGCTTTTCTGAGAGGAGTTTTTCTCCTAAAGCCTCCAATAAAACATCCTCCTCCACAGTGGGATCTGAATTTGATGTTAGCATCCTTGATTTTACCCCCCTTCGAACAGTCTGCTTCATGCTCCTTGAAGTTATTGACCTGGAAAACAATATTCTTACTGGCTGTCACTTCAGCAAGGAGGGTATCTGAGATTCAAGCTCTCTGCATCCGTTCCCCTTACTTGGTTTTTCACAAGGACAGGGTATCCTTGAGAACAAATCCATCCTTTCTACCCAAAGTTGTTTCTCAAACTAATATTAATCAATCCATCGATCTACCAGTTTTTTTCCCAAATTATTCTGACAGAGCTGAACAAAAGCTTCATTTTTTGGATGTCCATCGTCAGCTCAGATATTATTTGCATAGAACTAAACAATTCAGGAAATCAGATCAATTATTTGTCTCCTATGCAGAAAACAGGAAAGGTCTCCCAGTATCAAAAGTGACCTTGTCCAGATGGTTATCTTCCGCCATTTCTTATGTGTATTCGCTCAGAGGCAAGCAACTACCCTCAAAACCGAAGGCACACTCAACCAGGAGCCTATCCACTTCTACAGCCTTTCAGGATAGGCTACCCATTGATACCATTTGTGCAGCAGCTACTTGGGCCACTCCTCATACCTTTGTCTCTCATTACAAATTAGATTTGGCCTCCAGGGACAGAGCCAGTTTTGGTTCCACAGTACTCAAGAGTCTGTTCCATTGAGCCACCGGGATACAGGTGCTAGGACCGGTCCCATCCAGCAAGAATGAAGGCGAGATTGACAACTTAACATTTAGAAGTTATGTACCTACCATAACGTTCCATGTTAGTTGTCTTCTCTCGCCTTCTTTCTTGCGTCCCTCCCTCCTTCCCCCTGGCCTGGACAGATCTTGAAGAGTTTCTGTTTATCAGATTCACTCTCCTTAGTTCTTTAGAGAGTCTATCTTAAGAACTTTTTGCCTAGTTCTTCTAGGCTAGTTTTGCTCTTCCTTTGGGATTAGTATTATTGTCAGGGTTATTTAGCTACCAAACGAGATCTGAGGTAGTCTCGCCTTGCATCATGGGATATAGGGTTGCCTCGAGCTGGTAAAAGGAGTTCTCAAGCTAAGCAAGTGCCGAGTTTCGGCTCCGAACCCATCCAGCAAGAAAGAAGGCGAGAGAAGACAACTAACATGGAACGTTATGGTAGGTACATAACTTCTAATTTCAGATTCTACAGCACAAACAGTGACTGCCATTTGCTAAACAAAACAGTTAGTTGCATATTGAAAACAGACTTAGCATGAGCAACACGTAAACTTATCTTCCCATGAAACTCACAATTCCATGAAAATGAAATGAAACTCATTCCCTTGAAAAACTTAGTTCTCTGAAAATGTATTGAAACTCAAACCCACAAGTCCGTCAGCAGTTTTGTAGTTGCTATAGATGATTCAGACTCTTGTCTCCTGTAACCAAGTTAACAGGGTTAAACATGATCAAGTTAATTGACTAACCTGCCTTTCCCTTAACTAGAGCATTACACACCATACCTCTCACCTCTTGACATAAGAAATCTGGACAAATCCTAAAATAATGGGAGGACAAAGGCACCAAAATGGGGACAGATTTTAAATCTTGCTCTTACAGACTTAGAAAGTTGCTAGAATAACAGTGTTTGTCTTAGCATGCATTTTCTAAAGGAAATGAAGTCTAAAACTCAAATAAATGATGTTTGTTGTTTCAGTCCTCAAATGATTTGCCGGAAAACCACAGATATTGAGAAACAGGCCAAAACTATGAGACAAAAATTAGGACATTCTGCAAAAATCTGGACAGTTGAGAGGTACACATATGTCTCGGTCTCTTAGTGGAAGAAGTCTGGACAATGCCTGAAATATATGGACATACAATAGCCCAAAATAGGGATCATGCCTCTCAACCACTTCAAGCAAGAAATCTGGACAAAACCAGTAGTAATGGGGGAACAAAGGCCCAAAAATAGGGAAACTTTTTTAAATATTGCCCTTACGTACTTAGAAAGTTGATGCGATTACAGGTTTTGCATTAGCATGAATTTTCTGAAGGATACAGAGTTTGAAACTCAAATGTCTGCCATTATTTTCTCACTTCAGTCCTCCTTGCTTAGCCAGTAATTTGGAAAACCACCAGTTTTAGGAGAAATGGAACAAAAATATGAGGCATAATGTGAACATTCTGTGAAAATCTGGACAGTCGAGAGGTATGATAAGGAGAGATTTTAAATAGGTTCATAGGGGATTACTAGGCTAACAGCTTAACAGCCCTTGAAAACATAGGCAATATAACTTGATTTTACCCAATATATGGCTCCCTAGGGGCAAGAGGATGGCATGCGTTTGTGTTTATGCCTTGAGTATTTTACCGATGGCCCCTGTTCATAAGGGACATAAGCACTACCCCAGGTGTGAATTTGTGATTCCCCATCCATTGATCCAAAATGCATTTGAAGTGGGCCAGGGAAGGGCTCTGCGTAATGTGAATAGGAAGCCTCTTCCAAAGAAAGGACAGTCTCTCTAACATGTTTTATTTGAGTCGGTGACTAAGTTTAGATCCCTAGATCAGGTGACCCTCATGCTGTTTGACTTGTGGATGTGTAGCAGCTTCATCAGGGCGGGACTGTAAGTGCCTTGAAGGTCAGAGATCGGTCACCACTTAGTGTGTAGGAGACAGAGTAAAAGGACAGGTCTTTGTCTAAATGCACAGGACATGTTGTTTATGCCTTGTATTTTCTTTGTGAGGAACCTCTGAGGTCACTCCAGCTGCTGTAAGTGCCTAGTCATGTACATGCCAAATGGCACATTGTTCTTGATTACTGGTCTAAAGAGGGCTAAGTATAGTGGGAATATAATTTCATTGGATCTGGATACCATACCTTTAATCTTAATTTATATCATATCTTTAATCTTCTACATCTGATACCTTGTCCTTAGTCTGGTAGATTTAGGCATTGTTTTCTTTACCGGTGCAAAGGCTAGTGTAGTGAGGGTGTTTTGTGCTGTACATATGTATTTGCATTCTGTTTACCACATGTGTTTTGAAGTAAGGAGGTAGCCTTCAAGTTCAGTAAATACTTAAATCTCTTGCATATTAAATCATTAACTTAGACCCATAAAAGGAGTTACAGACTGAAGTTTACAATTAAATCTGTAGCTTAACTCTTCACTTTAATTTGGGTCCTTATCAAGAAGTTTACACCACTGGTACTATTCATCCTTCTTAATTAATTTATTTGTTAATTGGGAAAGCAAACTTTTCTACTACAGGCACTTTTCAACCGTGACTGAGCCAAAAGGGTTAACAGTAAATTTAATACATATTTTTCTGTCACTACTTTATTTCAGGAGAAAACTGGAACACACACAAAACAGTTAATCACACAATCAATTGATAAAAAAAAATCCCTAGAGGCATGGGAAAAACACAGACAATTTATAATCCCTAGATTTTTGGGTCTAAAAGGCAAAAACATTAAGCACCAATGCTTCTCTTTTTGATAGGATGCACTACAACAGAAATGGGGCAAATAACAACTATTGTCCTTCGACAAGCGACCACACACGCACACATCAGTATTTTATTAAATGTGTGGCTAGACAAAACATAATGAAAATTCTATTTTGCAAACACTTTTAAAGAAAGAAGTCAGTTCATTATTAGCACAAGTACTATATATCTCTAAAACAATGTCTAGGCCTTAAACTGCCTAGTTACTTTTTTGGTCATGGTTATAGGATGCATGGTCATGGAAACAGGAAAGCTACACAGGTCATATGCCATCTGCCTCCCCCTCAGCATGTTCATCCTGCAGTGTGCATGCCAATTGTAAAAAGTGAGATCCCTGAGATCCTGTGCCAACTACCTAACTTTTAACCAGCCTGTGAAAAGCTACAAACAGTCGGAAGCCCAACAGCTGCTTTCCACCTCTGAAATCAAGAAAACCTACAAAAGACTTAAACTGCAGTGTAATAAGTGAAACCACTGAGATCCTTCACCATCTACCTAACTTTTAACCAATCAGTGAAAAACTACAATCATTTGGAAACCCAACAGCTGTTTTCCTCTTCTGAAATTAGGAGAACCTACAAAAAGACTGAAACTACACTAGGTATGTTTTCTAAAAGTGAGAGTGAGTAATTTAATCATTAGAATCTGCATTTGTATATACAATTTGTTAATCATAAGTCAACTTATATGGTGCACACTGCCAGTGAACATTGTTAAGCTCTAAGTCGGTTGGTAATTAAAGGCACTTCTAAATCATAACAACATTGTGTTCATTACAGGGGAACTGCCATCACTTAGCATACAAATCTTTAGCCTGACTGAATATTCTCCTGTAGCCTAATAACCACGTATAATTGAGATCCCAACTGTGAACCTCCTAAATAGATACATGCATAGCATCTCAAGTCATAGTCCCTTTAACATAAAATAAATCCATCTGAAAACTCCTGAATTTAGTGTGGCAATTCTGATCAGGGAATCTACTCACCTAAGTAACATGAAAGTCACCGAGTGGCTCTGGAACATCCTGCATAATTTCAGGAGAGTTCTGTCCCATCCCATTTGCCTTTACTATTCATAGCAGATTACTAAGCTAACGGCTATTTTAAATTACACGCGAGAGTGGGAAATGTTTACATTCGCGTTAGCGTATGTGCTGCGCACGCATGGCTTTCCTTAAAGGAGAAGACTCTTCTTTAGCTTTTCCCCTGGATCATAGTGCCTGCCTTGTGCTACCCCTCCACACAAACACTGTACTGAAGTGCGTACAGTGAGTATGCCTCCCGACGTCCCTAAATGGTTCTACAGGAAATGGAGTTGCAAGAAATTCAGGCCAGAATTCGGGGGTTGGATATTTATGACTGTTCCAGAAGAAGATGACATGACTGTATTTTAATAACTTTTCCGTTATCAGGGCAACAGAATGGATTGCTTCTGCTTTCAGCTGCCAACAAGCTCTTGTCAGTTTTTTGACTTTATTGTATTAAGGTAACATTTCATTATCAAGGGGTAATTACAAAGTAAGGCTGCTAATTCCCAGACTTCATTTTTATGACTTTCCATCATTCTTCTCTTACGGTTTGGGTAAGGAATAAAGAAAGCATCTCCAATCAAAAAGTGGCAGTTCTTCACCTGTTTTAGTCACCTCCTCCAATACACATGTATTGAGATTTTTCTGCACTTTCTGTTGAGCATGAAATATTACACTGTGAAAGCCAAGGTGTAGATATTCTGAAGTTGAAATGTTTGTTGCACTGTTTTAGAATTCTTAAACAACTGTTAACACGTTACCTAGAATTGTTGCCCAATAACTGAAAAGTACCAAATAAATGTCAATTTGTGTACATGAATAAATGTCGATTTGTGTACATGAATAAATGTCGATTTGTGTACATGAATAAATGTCGATTTGTGTACATGAATAAATGTCGATTGTTGTACAGGGGGTAAATAAGGCATCCCCTGATAATAAGCCCAGTGCTTATTTCGGCTGGGGAAAAAGTATAAGACCCGGTCTTATTTTCGGGAAAATACAGTAACACTATTGGCACAGAGCAGAGTTTTTAGCTCATTTTCTGAGGCAGGAATCTGTGCAATTGCATACTATGGCGTCTGTCGGTCTTCCCAAGCTCAGTTAACCTACATCCAAGGATGACAGTCCCTTGCCTCCTGACTTGCCTACTAGACTTGTGATGGTCGAGGAAGGTGAGGCTCTTTTGCAGCTCCCTTCAAATTTTGATTTGGTGACCCAGCCCTCTGTTGAGACCCATTTGGAGTCGGACATGTCTTTGGTCCCTTCAACTGTTACAGCTTATATCTTTAGCTGGAACCGAGACTGCTCAGCAGGTCCCGGCGTTCGAAAAGGGTGACTGCTAGCTAGAGATTTTTCATGGCCTAGGGCCCATTCTGTTCCATCTTCAGTCTGAAGAGTCAGGCGCCAGGGCATCGGATGCTCCAAGGCCTAAGGCCAAACTCACAAAAGAAAGGCATTGTAGCAGGGCTTTCGCCAAGGCCTACCGGCTCCCAGTTTCAGGGACTTCAACAAGATTTAGTCAGATTGGCTGAAGACCTCATTAACATTGTAAGGTCCAGGCAGACTTCAGGGGATACTACCCCAGGGAAAAGAAAGAGACCCCCCCCCCCCCGAATAACTCCCTGATGCACTGCATTCAGAAGAAGTCTGATTTGGAGGACTCTGCATCTGACGTAGGCCCCACCTACACCTCATATGAGGAATCAGATTCAGTGGAAAATCTCCACTCTGCCTCCCTGCCTGAAGGACCTCACTTTTGGGAAGACACTTCATGCTATGAGATGGCATTTTCAGTGGGAAGCACAAGAACAGCCACAGGCTAAAAAGAGAGTCAGGGAGTTCTTAGACCTCCATGAGTTTAAACCTCTAGCAGTCCCACCTATTCTGGAAGTAGTGGAAGATGTTTTTCAGGATGCTTTCTTAAATCCTGACTTGCTCCCTCCTGCACCCAGAAAGCCTGACTGGTTCTACAGGGCCCAGGACACTCATAAATATCTGTTCAAAAACAGAACTGCTGACCCTGAAGTGGTCATCTCAGGCCCTAAGGGGCTAGGGCCAGTACATCGTGGAACCCTTTACCTACTGACAAAAAAGTAGGGCTCTTGACAGATTTGGAAAGAAAGTCTACACTTCGGGTACCCTTACTATGAGGGCCCACAGCTGTCAATTCCATATAATGAAATACCAGCAAACCATTCTTGACCAACTAAAACAAAAGCTCACAGGTTTAGAGGATAAAAACCTTTCCAAGGAACTTTCAAATCTGTCATTTTCCAAGTAGTTAAGCACTTTCTATACTGTTATTATGCCATGGAAACCTCCTGCAGGGCAGCTGTCACTGGCACAGTGATCAGGAGACTCGCTTTGCTTAGAGAGCAACCCTCCCTGACCAGGATGCACCCCTAGACAAAGAATGCCTGTTAGGGGCTAAAGGTGAAGCAGTCTCCAGAAAGATGGAGGACAAGGCTAAATCCATATAAATGGTAAAGGACTTTCTACAATGCACCCCCCCCCCCCCCCCAAGGTTCAACAGTAATTTTTCTGGCTGAACATTGGTCCTTTCCCATCTAATCTAGAAGCAAATGGAAAAAGCCTCAGAAGGACAGAACCCCCAAACATAGACTACAACACCAAATATATAGGCAGTGGACCTCAGTCTCACAGTCAAGGGAGTTCTAGGACACTTGCCCCTGCCAGAGAGCAATTCTGACTCTATGCGACCCTTCCCTCTCCCCAACCCTACCCCAAAGCTAGGATGAAGGCTTTTGCTTTTTTTTTATCAAAACTGGACCCATGTTACTTCAGATCAGTGGGTTCTAAATATTATTGCCAGTGGTCACAAATTCACTTTCGAAGTGCCATTAAGATTCTGAAGATACCCAGATGTACCCCAAAATCAAAAAACTCAGGCTCAAGAACACATTCAAATTTTGTGTTCCCTGGGAGCAGTGGAACCAGATGTTCGTGTTTCACTGTTGCAGTCATGACTGTAGGGTTCTCCCCTGCCGGCAGGCAGTCCTCGGTCGGCCAGAATCCCAAAGTCTGGGTCCGGCATCTGCTGTTCAGCCATGCTCCCTGACGTCAGAGAGCCAGGAGTACAAAGCTGCCAGCAGACGCCATGTTCTCCAGTCTTTCTTGCCGTGCTGTGATAGCAGTTTGCAAGTGCCGGTCGGCTGACTCCTGACAATTTTTTCTAATCAAACTTCAGTCCGAAGACTTTCTTCTCCTACTCAAAGCTAAGTACCCCGTTGGGGAAACTTTTCTTGCTCCAGTCCGATGTCAGAAAAAGTTAATAATTGTGTTTCATGTGGGAAGCAAATACCTCAAGGATTTTCATTCTTACTGTATTCCTTGCTTAGGCCCTGACCACTACATAGCTAGTTGTCGGTTTTGTGCTAGATTCAATCAACGTACTATTAAACAAAGGTACGATTTTGCTTTTCATTACTTCGGTAGGCGTTTTAATTACAAAATGTCGTCTGATACTGTTCCGGCTACCGGAGTTCACAAACAACACAAGGGCAAAGACAGGCCTCCGAGGTCCAAATCAGACGATATCGTTCAAGCAGAGCCAGCTTCAGGTTCGGCCGTCGTCAGTGAGGCGCTTTTGCAGCCCCTGTCGTCGGCCATTTCGGAACCGATAGCCGAAATGGACTCCCACGAGGAGCCAACTAGGCCTTTGAATATTTCAGTTGGACCTTCGGACAATGCTCCTTCGGATGGGTCTGGAGCCACTGTGCAGGTACCGGCTTCCGAAGGGGTTTTCAGGCCTACTCAGCTTCTTATAAAGGCAAAGTCAAAGACAAAGGCAAAGACTCCTTCCAAATCAAAGACTGCAACCCAGGCCTCTTCTGATCTGGCTCCCAAGTCTCAGAAACAGTTACTTAAAATGGCGGAGGACTTACTTACTATGATTAGGGGTTCACATCCCCCTCCAGATAAAAGGCCAAGGCAGGAAGTTTATTATGACTCCTCTGATCAGGCTTCTGTTTCTTCTTCTGACCAGGAATATTCTTTCCCTCCTTATGAGGATTCTTATGCTGAGGAATCCATTCCTTCAGCTTCTCCCTCTGAGGATTTCTCTTTTGGGGAAACTTTGTATGAAATGAGGGAACATTTCCACTGGGAAGGACAGGAGTACTCGGAATCTAAGAAAAAACTAAGGGATTTTCTTCTTCTTCCCCAACATAGGCCCCTGGCTCTTCCTCCTATTTTGGATATTGTGGATGATGCTTTTTCGGAGGCTAACTTAACTCCTGACTCTTTTCCTCCAGCTCCTGTTAAGCCAGACAGATACTATAGGGTTCCTGATTCCCACCAGTTTTTATTCAAGAACCCTACTGCTGACCCTGAAACCATTTCTCAGGGTCCTAAGGACGTTAAGGCCGCTTCTGCTAAAAACACCATTCCCACTGAGAAGGATTCCAGATCTTTAGAAAGATGGGGCAAAAAAGTGTACACTTCTGCTACTTTATCTGTTAGGGCTTTAAACTGTCAGTTTCATATGCTGAAATACCAGCAATTTCTCCTGTCTGTTTTAAAGCAAAAGCTAACTTCCATTTCCGCCTGTGCAGATGATGAGGAACTATATGACTTATTGCATGCCACTGAACAAGTTGGGAAACATGGTTTATACTGTGGATTTGATACCTTGGAGGCTTCTTGTAGGGCTGCTGCCTCTGGCACAGTAATTAGAAGGCATGCATGGTTAAAGGAACAAAATTTGCCAGATCAGGTAAAGGCTAAATTATTGGATGCTCCTGTTCAGCATAATGTTTTATTTGGATCTAAAGCTGAAAACGTGATTAAAAAGATGGAGGACAAGGCAAAGTCCATGCAAACTGTTAAAAATTTATTACAAGTACAGCCACCCAGATTTAGCAGGAATTGGCCTACAAAAAATTGGTCCTTTCCCAATTCAGACAGGCCTCAGAGGGGTAGATATAGACGTCCCCAAGGTAGGCCTCAAACGCAAGCCTCTTATAGACCAAGACAGTGGACTGCTTCCACCCCTAGGGGAGGAGAAGACAGGTCACAAGCTCATAGAAAACCGACTCAATGACTCCCTCTGTTGGGCTGCAGGAACTTCATGCCTGGAAGCCCCTCTTGGAGGAAAACTTTCTCTTTTTCATCTAAATTGGACTCGTATAACCCAAGACAAGTGGGTTCTGGATGTGGTTTCAAGAGGTTACAAATTCCATTTTCATACCCCACCAAGGCCAAGCGGATGGCCAGATCTTCCAAAACATCAGTGGTCAGAGGCATTAAACCAGGTGGAAGCTCTCTTGGCTATGAAAGCTATAGAACTAGTTCCACTTTCAGAGATGGGACAAGGTTTTTACTCAAGGCTCTTTCTAGTCCCCAGGAAGCAAAATTCATGGAGACCCATTCTGGATCTGTCAGTCTTGAACACTTTTCTAGAGATACCAAAATTCAAGATGCTTACTGTACAGCAGCTACTGCCAATGCTGACCAAAAATGCATAGATGGTAACTTTGGATTTAAAAGAAGCATATTTACACATTCCCATCAGACAGGAATGCAGAAAATACCTCAGGTTCAAGGCAGGATCGAGGCACTACCAATTCTCTGCGCTGCCCTTTGGATTGTCTACTGCGCCCAGGGTCTTCACCAAGTGCCTGGCTCCAGTAGTAGCTTATTGCAGACTCAAGGGAATTCAAATTTACCCTTATCTGGACGACTGTCTTATTCAGGCAGACAGCAAGGATGTCTTACTCCAGCATCTACAGTTTGTTCAGAATCTTCTCAAGTTCCTGGGATTCACTGTAAACATAAAAAAGTCAAATTTGACACCCTCACAACAGATAATTTTTCTGGGCGCTTCTCTAAACACAACAACCCAGATGGCATTTCTGACATACGAAAAACAGTTACAGCTGGCTTCAACTTTCAAAACCATGGCAACTACAACTCAGCTATCTGCAAGGAGATTCCTGCAGGCTCTGGGTTACATGGCCTCCTGCATCCTTCTCGTACCATATGCAAGACTACATATGAGGAAAATACAGTGGTACCTAAAAAGTGTATGGTCTCAGCATTGTCACAGTCTAGACATACTGATCTCCGTCCTGCCTTAAGTCTTCAAAAGTAATTCCTTTGGTGGTCCAAGGTATGTACTCTAAACAAAGGAAAACCCTTCTGTCTGCCTCCTGCCACTCAGATTCTAACCATGGATGCCTCAGATTATGCATGGGGAGCCCATTTTCGGGGCAACTGTCTGCAGGGCCTTTGGACAAAGGATCAGAAGCACCTGCATATCAATTTAAAGGAAATGTTAGCCATTCAGAAAGCTCTATTGGCCTTCAGGAATCTTCTACAACCAGGACAACTACTGATACGGACAGACAACACTACAGTTATGTCATACATAAACAAGCAAGGGGGATCTCATTCCTATCCCCTTTGCAGACTAGCCATGGATCTTTGGAACAGAGCTCTAGCTTGCAATCTGGACCTTCAAGCACAGTTTCTACCAGGGAAGCAAAACTTCCTGGCAGACAGTCTGAGCAGAAACCTTTCGGATCCACACGAATGGATGTTGGACTCCGAAATATTCAAGATGATTACAGCAGTCTGGGGATGTCCTCACATAGACCTCTTTGCATCACACCTCAATCATCAACTACAATTTTTTTGCACCAGGACTTTCCACGATCAAGCTTGGAAAGTGGATGCTCTATCATTCAGTTGGAGAAACCTCTCGGGATATGCCTTTCCACCTCTTCCTCTTCTTCCACTGGTATTAGTAAAGATCAAGCAGGACAAGCCCAAGATGATAATCTTGCTAGCCCCAAATTGGCCTCGACAGTTTTGGTACCCAACACTGAAAAACCTTTGTCTAGAGCCACCCTGGGTTTTACCACAGATTCCGAACCTTCTTTCCCAACACCAGGGTCAGATTCTACACTCCCATGTCAAAACTCTCAGCCTGGTGGCCTGGTTAATCCAGGATCTTTGATTCATTCTCTCCTACCCAAGCAGGTTATAGATGTCATTTTAGAAGCCAGACATCCTAGCACTAGAAAATCTTATGCAGGAAAATGGAAAAGATTTTGTTCCTGGATGCAGGCTCAGGATTCTGATCCTCTTATTCCTAATATTCCTCAGATTTTACTTTACCTGTCAGACCTCTTACATAAGGGTCTCTCTTTCTCTTCCATAAAGATACACGCCTCTGCTATTTCTGCTCATTGTAATACAGACCCTCCTATCTTTTCCCACCAGCTCTTGAGACAATTTCTCAGAGGAGCTAAGAACTTAAGGCCCCCAAGATCTCCTCCTATTCCTGCTTGGGATCTCAACTATGTTTTGGAAAAGCTCACCTTACCTCCTTTTGAGCCTGCTGCCTCATCTGACATCAAGTTTTTATCCTGGAAGACAGCCATCCTGTTAGCTCTGACCTCTGCCAGGAGGGTTTCAGAGTTGCAAGCTCTTATGGCTGTGGAACCTTATATTATTTTTCATCAAGACAGGGTGTCTTTAAGGACTAATCCTACTTTCATGCCTAAGGTGGTTTCCAAAGTGGCTTTAAATCAAACTATTCACTTGCCAACTTTTTTCCCCACTCCTCAAAATAAAGGGGAAAGGATCTTACATTCCTTGGATGTACACAGACAACTACGTTTTTACCTGGACAGAACCAAGGACGTCAGGAAATCAGAGCAATTGTTTGTTTCTTATGCTTCAAGTTACCAAGGTAAAGCCATTTCAAAACAGACCATTTCTAAATGGATTGCTCATGGAATCAGATTTTGCTATTCACACCATGGAAAGCAAATCCCAGGGAGTATAAGGACTCACTCTACCAGAGCTGCTGCCACTTCAGCTGCCTTCCTCAGGGGAGTTCCTACCAAAGACATTTTGGAAGCTGCAACTTGGAGTTCAGTGCATACTTTTTCCAAGCACTACAATCTACCTCTCTACTCTAAGTCTAGGGCAGGCTTTGCTTCTGCAGTCTTGCAGGGTCTTATAACCGCTCCCTCTACTTTATGGCCACCTCCCTTTCTTTTTGCTTTGGGATTCTACCCTACAGTCATGACTGCAACAGTGAAACACGATGAACATAGTACAGTTGTGTACACTTACCATAAATGTAGATGTTCGAGTGTCTTCACTGTTGCAGTCTGGGTTTCCCTCCCTCCTGTCCCCTCTTATTTTTTCTTTTGTGTGGTTCCTTTATTCACCCTTCTTCTGAGGTGTATTTGCAAAGGGTATGGGACCTTATTCATTTTGGAACTTCTGACATCTGGGGCAAGAAAAACTGGAGAACATGGCGTCGGCTGTCAGCTTTGTACTCCTGGCGCTCTGACGTCAGGGAGCATGGCTGAACAGCCGACGCCTGACCCAGACTTTGGGATTCTGGCCGACCAAGGACTGCCTGCCGGCAGGGGAGAACCCTACAGTCATGACTGCAACAGTGAAGACACTCAAACATCTACATTTATGGTAAGTGTACACAACTGTACTTTCCACAAAATCAAAAATGGAAAGGATTTTACTCAAGACTCTTCCTAGTACCCAGATGAGAATAGCCTTGGCGTCCCACTCTGGACCTGTCCAATTTAAAGGTTTTTCTCAGGGTACCAAAATTCATAGGTTGGTACTAGGCTATCGGCCCTAGGGCCTATACAAGCCTAGCCATAACAATTCCCTGGCTATTTCTTCCCACACTATTTACTTCCCTGGACCCCTGTCTAGCAGGGCAACTGACGTGATCCCTGGGGTGAATTTCCTTTCTCCCATCCAATCGTCAAGGTTCATTTTGAAGAGGGCCAAAGAGGCAGTTTGGTTGACATGTATGGGCAATCTATTCCAGAGTCTGGGGAGTCTCTGGGTCAGGAACCTATCCCTCCAGCATGTTTTGTTTATTGTGATGACAAGAGTTAGATCCCTGGAGTGTGTGGCTCTGAGGGATTGGGATTTCTTTAAGTGTAGCATGTCCAGTGTTTACCCTGCAGAAACTACTTCCCATGGTAGCCTGTCTGGCAGTCTTGGTTTCATTAGACCTAAAATCAAAGTCACCAGAAGCTTTGTTCACTTCAGAACAAGTTCCAGTCACTATTATTGTTTAGCTCTGCACTTTGGAATGTCTGCTGCACCAAGGGTTTTCAAAAAGTGCTTAGCTCCTGCCATTGCTTTTTGCAAGACCAAAGGGGTCCAGATTTACCCATACCTGGATTATTGCCTAATACAGGCCTACAACCTGTCGGATTCTCAAAGACCTGAAATTCACACAGGGCCTTCTAACCTCCTTGGGGTTCACTCTAAACCTAAAGCAGTCCATCACTGTGCTACCCAAACAGTTTTCATAGGGGCACACCTGGACTCTTCCCTCCCAAAGGCCTTCCTCATTCTGGGCAAAGTCACCTTCTTGACCAGTTACTTCCAGAACTTACAGCACAAACAGTTCACAACAGCCAAAGAATTCCTCAGAGCTCTGGGTTACATGGCTTCTTGTATCCTCATGGTGCCACTAGCCAGGCTACATATGAGAAAGCTTCAGTGGTATCTAAAGAATGTGTGTTGCCAGAGCATTCGGTCCTTGGACACCAAAATACTCCTGATACCTTGCTTCAAACAAGAGCTCATGTGTGGGTACAGGCTTGCACCCAGAATCAGGACTTGCCCTTCAAAATCTCTCCACACAGGCAAACACTCACCACAGATGTCTCAGACATTGCATGGTGGGGCCCATACCTAATATCTCCAAACCCACAGGTTATGGGATACCCAGACCAAGAGGAGGGACATAAATTGGAAAGAAATCATGGCAGTTCTAAAAGGCTTACTGGCCTTCAAAGAGAAATGAATACCAGGGGTTCTAGTAGTACAAACGGACACCACCACAGTCATGTGGTACATAAACAGACAAGGGGAGACGCATACTCCTACGCCATGTGCCGTCTTTCCATGCAAGTCTGGGAGACAGCACACTCCCTGGGACTTCACCTCCTAGTGCAATACTTGCCAGGGGAACAAAACACCCTTGCAGATCACCTCGGCAGGAACTTGACCGACCCCTACCCCCACGAGTGGCACCTACACTGAGACATCTTTCTCAGCATAGCTCAAAAATGGTAAACCCTACAGACAGGCCTCTTTGCCAGCAAGGACAATGCTCAACTCCAGAAATTCTGTACCAGGACAAGACGGGCATCGGCATGGAGATTGGATGCCTTCTCTTTCCCATGGACTCACCTCTTCATTTTTGCATCCCTCCTTCCTCTTCTGCCTTGAGTCCTAAAGATAAAAGGAAGGCCCACGGACCATCCTGATATCTCCAAACTGGCCCAGGCAACACTGGTTTCCACTCCTCCAGCTCACCAATCAGAAACTTTGGCAGTTATAGCAGAGGGTACCTCCTCACACAATACAAAGGGAGGCTGGTGCACTCTAATCTGCAGACTCTACACCTTTCAGCTTGGATTATTCCACAGCATCTAACTGCTACACTGACTTAAGTAATCCGGTACAAAACATTCTGAAGGAATCCAGAAGGCCTAGCACTAGGAAATCTTATTCAGCCAAATGGCAAAGATTCTCTACTTGGTGCCATAGGCACCACCTTGAGCCTAGCTTGGTTAACATTTCGAACATCCTAGAGTACATGGCCAGTCTAGTAGATAACGGCCTTTCCTACTTCTCCATAAAAATACATGCCTTAGCCATATCTGCTCACATTCCTGTTCTTCCTCCTGTCTTACACCCCCTCCTGAAACAATTCCTTGGGGGTGTCATTCACATTAAGCCCCCCAGGAGGAAACTCACTCATCCATGGGACCTCAACTATGTGCTAGAAAAATTTACTTTGTCTCCTTTTGAACTTGCAGCTAATGCTTCTTTAAAATTTCTCACTTGGAAGACTGCTCTTCTTTTAGCTATTACTTCAGCTAGATGAGTTTCAGAGTTACAGGCCTTAATGACGGTAGAGCCCTTCATTATCTTCTATAAAGACAGGGTCTCCCTCAGGACTTAACCCCCTTCTTTATGCATAAGGTGGTAACTAATATGTCTGTAAATCAAGCCCTCTATCTGCCTACGTTGTTTCCCAATCCTTAGAAAAGGAGAGAAAGATTACTGCACTCCTTGGTTGTGCACAGAATGTTACATTTCTAGCTAGACAGGACAAAATCTTTAAGAAAAGTCAAATCAGCTGTTGATAACCTTTGCCCCCAGATCTGAAGGAAAACCAGCTTCTAAACAGACCATTTCTAAGTGGATTTCGCACTGCATTTCTTTCTGCTACAGCTGTCATGGCAAGGTGGCGAAGGTGGATGAGTTTAAATACTTGGGGTCAATAGTTCAGAGTAACGGTGAGTGTGGAAGAGAGGTGAAGAGAGTACAGGCAGGATGGAGTGGGTGGAGAAGAGTGTCAGGAGTGATTTGTGACAGACAAGTACCAGTAAGAGTGAAAGGGAAGGTCTACAAGAGGGTAGTGAGACCAGCTATGTTGTATGGATTGGAGACAGTGGCAGTGACAAAAAGGCAGGGGTTTGAGCTGGATGTGACGAGGGTGGACAGGATTAGGAATAAGTATATTAGAGGGTCAGCCCAGGTTGGAAGGTTTGGAGACAAAGCCAGAGAGGCAATATTACGTTGGTTTGGACATGTGCTGAAGAGGGATGCTGAGTATATTAGGAAAAAGATGCTAAGGATGAAGCTACCAGGTAACAGGAAAAGAGGAAGGCCTAAGATAAGGTTTATGGATGTGCTGAGAGAGGACATGCAGGTGGTTGGTGTGACATAGCAAGATGCAGAGGACAGGAAGAAATGGAAACAGGTGATCTGCTGTGCGACCCCTAACGGGAACAGCCGAAAGAAGATGATGATGATTAGTGCAGTATTTTTAGCTTTTGACAGCGCTCTTAGTTCTCTGTATTATTTGATAGCTAGAAGCGAGCCAGTAAACTGGATATAAAAAGTGTACACACCCCTGTTAAAATGCCAGGTTCTTGTGATATAAAAAAATGAGACCACAATAAATCATTTCAAAACTTTTCCCACCTTTAATGTGATCTTCAATTGAAGAACAAAACAAATCTGTTAAGGGAAAACATATAAAAAATAAAAAACGTACAATAAGCTGGTTGCACAAGTGTGAACACCCTTAAAAACTAATACTTTGTTGAAGCACCTTTTGATTAATTACAACATTCAGCCTTCTTAAATAGGAGTATATCAGCATGACATATTTTGACTTTGTAAAAGCACTCCAAATCTGTCAGATTGCGAGGGCATCTGTTGTGCACATCCCTCTTCAGGTCACCCCACAGATTTTCTATTGGATTTAGGTCTGGGCTGTGGCTGGGCCATTCCAAAACTTTAATTTTCTTCTAGTGAAGCCATTTTTTTGTTGATTTGGATATATGCTCGAGGTCATTGTGTTGAAAGGTGAAATTCCTCTTCATCTTCATCCTTCTAGCAGACGCCTGAAGGTTTTGGGCCAAAAGTGACTGGTAGTTGGAACTGTTGATAATTCCCTCCACCTTGAATAAAGCTCCAGTTCCAGCTGAAGAAAAGCAACCTGAAAGCATGATACTGCCACCACCATGCTTCACCATGGGGGATGGTGTTCTTTTGGTGATGTGAAGTGTTTTTTAGCCAAACATACCTTTTGGAATTGTGGCCAAAAAAAGTTCAACCTTGGTCTCAACAGACCACAACACATTTTCCCACATGCTTTTGGAGACTTGATGTATTGTTTTGCAAATTTCAGTTGGGCCTGGATGTTTTTCTGTGTAAGAAAAGGCTTCCATCTTGCAACCCTTACCCCATAGTTCAGACATATGGAGAATACTGGAGATTGTTGTTGCATGTAGTACACGATCAGTACTTGCCAGAAATTCCTGCAGTTCCTTCAGTGGTGCTGTAGGTCTCTTGTCAGCTTCCCGGACCAATTTCCATCTCGTCGTTACAACAATTTTGGAGGAACGTCCAGTTTTTTGCAACGTCACTGTTGTACCATATTTTCTCCACTTTTGGATGACTGTCTTCACTGTGTTCCATGGTATATCCAATGCTGTAGAAATTTGTTTTTGTACCGTTCTCCTGACTGATACCTTTCAACAGTGAGATCCCTTTGATGCTTTGTAAGCTCTCTGCGAACCATGGCTTTTGCTGTAGCAGGCAACTGAGTAAATCTCAGGAAAATCCTACTAGGACAGCTGAACTTTATTTTGGGTTAATCAGAGTCTCTCTAATTGATGGCAGGTGTGTACCCAAGAAGACTGAATGCTGTAATTAAATCAAAAGGTGCTTCAACAAAGTATTAGTTTAAGAATGTGCACACTTATGCAACCAGCTTATTGTATGTTTATTTTTTATAGTTTTTCCCCAAACAGATTTGTTTTTCAATTGAATCGTACAGGTTATAGGTCACATTAAAGGTGGGAAATGTTTTGAGATGATTTATTGTGGTCTCATTTTTGTATATCACAAAAATCTGGCATTTTAACAGGGGTGTGTACACTTTTTTTTTATATCCACTGTATATCTTGAGGGGCCAGACCAAGAGAAGAGTAAAGATAAGAGTGGAGTTTATCAGCCAGTGGGTTCTATAGATCTTCTGTCTCAGTGTTGTTAACATCATTTACAGTCAGCACATTACTGCATTGTGCTCTTGAGATTATGAACATAAGTATAGAAGGCCTTTTGATTTTCTTTTGCTTGGGTAGTTATTTTAGACTCAGACTTGGCTTTGGATTTTATTAAGCTCATGAGTTTTGTTTCCTGTGCACATACTTTCTACTGTAAAAATGCAATAAAAGCCCAGCCAAGCTACAGCTTGTCACTGTGTGCTACCTTAAACCTATCTAATGAAGGCCCATGGGATAATGCAAATGACCCCTTAAGGACATAATGTGTTTCATCTGCTTGGCTTCTGAGTGTCTGACTTTTTTTGCTTTGTCTTTATGGTTACATTCAGTCCAATAAAACTGAACCCAACAAGGTGTGGGCATGCATGATTCTGCCTTTTTATTGACATCAGCACAGCATGAGTGGATAATTTGGCTATACTTCAGAAATAGAGTCTTTAAACCCAGCTGATGCCCCTAAAGATTAACGTGCTTGCAAAAATGAATAAAAAGGTCACACATACAAACCATTCAGTAAAAAAACCCAGGAAAAACCCAGCTAAGCTTTAGTTTTTACTGTGTTAAGTATAGTCAAACAATCCACTTATGCTGTCCACTTATGGTAAGTTATTAAAACACCTTTATTGAGTTATCACTTGACGTAGGCAAATCCACACTTATACAAAAGTAATTCAGCTGTATTAAATTAACATTAACAAGCATTATGCTTCACATATATTGCTATATCTCATATAATTTAAGCAATGTTACATAATTGTTCAATTCCTGCCTTTTTTTTAAACAATAAACCATCACGACATAAGCAATCCATACTGACACACTCCCAATTGCAAACATTATTCATCACTTATAATCTACTCAGTCATTTTCAAACATTACATAGCCCATTTAAGTCCTTCCTTTTTTAAACCTCATTCCTCCCCTTTATGTATGTTCCCACAATTCCCAATGTGAGTGTTCAATCTCGCCGTTTGTTCTTACACATGGGTTCGGAGCCGATCCTCGGCTCCGAGTCGGCCGCTTAGCAAAGCTCTGCATCGAGAAGAATCTCGAGACCAACCTATCTCCCACAATTCCCTCTGCCCTTACCCCAGATCTAGTTTGCCGCTGCAACTGATCACATCGTTTGAAGAGCTCTGAGCCAACTTCAGATAAGTTATAGCCTTTTTTTCTAATAGAATTTGATCTAAAGTTGTTACATTGTGAGACTTATTAGTGTGTGCGTGTGTGTATGGGTCTACGGTTCCGATTGACTAAATTATTAGTGTTTTAAAGCAGTTTTATTTAGTTAGGATTCCTAGGGCCTACCCCACTCACTAAATTTCGGATTTGACTACTAAAGTTGTTACTTCATAATATTAATTCTCGGCCTTTGGCTAAGATTAAGTGTAGTGATTGTGATTTCACTGGTTATTGTGACATTTTTTAACTTTGACATGTCTGAGAAGTCAGTGCGGACAGAAGATGTCTGTCATAGACAACCATAGCTCATGTGTCTACTGTCTTGGCCCTCTCCATCTTCAGGAGGACTGCTCCATATGTCACTCCTTTAGTGGAAGGGTCATGACAGATAGGCGCAGGAAGCTTATGGACAGGGGTCTTCTGAAGCCTGCCTTTCAGGAGGCTTTAGATAAGTCAGACCAGATTTCTAAATCTTCGAAGGAGTCGAAGACTTCGGAGCCTACGTCATCGGCTCAAAGTTCTTCTTTTAAAGTTTGTTCACTGGTTCCACAGGCTTCGGGGCCGAGTATCGAACTAGTGTCTGTCACCGAGCCTCGAGTCTTGGAACAGGTGACGGAACTGCCACCTCCTGCTCTTTTGAGGTCGGCACCGTCTTCGATTCCTTCGACGCGGTCTTCCAGGCCCCTCTCCGACACCGACGTAGATCGTGTGGTGCAGAAGCTGATGGAGAACACGGCCCTGTCCAAACTCATTGCAGTCTCCTCTCAGTTGGTGTCGAGACTCGAAGGCCTTCCCTTGTCTCCATCTGGTCCTCCTCCGAGGCCTGTTCAGCCCTCGGAGCCGGGAGACGCTGATCTGTTGATAGTAGAGCCCTTGGTGCCGGAACCGTCTCTTTCTCGGTCGGCACCGTTAACCTCGACTCCATCGGAACCACTCCCGGACTCGCGGAGCCGACGATCTATCCTTGGTTCCGGGACCGAGAGTCGAACCGATGTTTCTGTGCCGACTCTCCCTCTTGGCGCCTCGGCACGGATCACCTCGGCTCCATCCTCTGGGTCGGTGCCCTTGGCTTCAGCGTCGGAGATTCCTCCGCGTTCTTCGGAACCGGGAGATTCTTCGGCTCGGGGTACAGGGGCCTTTGATCTTATGAGGAAGGTATCGTCTTCCCAGACAACTACCTTAGCATAAGGCCCGTTGTCCTCTTCTGCACCAACGACTACTCAAAAGTGTCGAGCACCAGTGTCTCAGCCACTCCCAGAGGGAGCCCCCTCTTCCTCGGAGGCTTCATCGGATGCCCCCCCGAGGAAGTCCCGAGGAAAAGATTGTGTAAGAGGAGGCACTTGGGTTCTCCACAAGAGTCCTTAACATCGGACACTGACTTAGATGAGTCAGAAGGGTCCCCGAAATCACCTTCAGAGGATGTCTCCTTCTCTGACATCCTGGAGATCCTAAAACAGAGAGGTGATTGGCAAGCCCTACCCCCTTCTGAGGATGAGTCAGTTTTGCTGAAGGCATTTGGTGCTCGCCCTTCTTCCTCCTGGGTCACTCCGCCCTTCGAGCTAATGGAATTGATTGCTCGAAGGGCGTGGGAGACACCTGACACAGTGGAGCCAGTTCCCAGAAAGCCTAATAAGTATATTACGGCCCCTCAGGATAAGGCATACCTCACAAAGGGAGTTCCAGTGGATGCTATGGTGGTGGCAGCTGCCACTAAAAAGGAGATGTCTGAATCTTCCTCGTCTGTCCATCCGCCTAACAGAGATTCTAGGACCATGGACAGATATGGGAAGCGCATTTTCAGTTCAGCGACTTTTCCATGCGATCGCTGAACTATTTGACACATTTCACATGTTTACAGAGGGATCTAGTCAAAGAGTTGGGAGATACCCTCCAGGGTACTACAGATGCTGCTGTCGCGGATAAGGTTACAGCACAGCTCAATACCCTTACATCTATTGTAAACTCGTCCATGAGGCTCATCTCGTATGCAGCCGAAGGGTCGAGTAGGGCTGCGGCTTCAGCGATTGCTCTCCGTAGACAATCCTGGATGCGCCTATGCTCCTTTGCGGAAGCCTTCAAGTCTTCCTTTACTAACGCCCCTTTTGATGGTGCCACTCTTTTTGGCCCCAAAGTAAAGGAGACCCTTACCCGGTGTGAGCAAGAGGGAAAGACTCTGTCTGCTGTCTGAGTCCATTTTTCCACCCCATCCAGACCGTACCCCAAAGGGCAGCGAGGTGGAAAAATGTGGTTTCGTAAACCCCAGGATTCTTTCCCAAGCACACAGGGTGATGCCCCCTCCAGAGGCAGGGGGGGGGGGCAGAAGTGGAAGAAGTCGCCCTGGCGGCAGAGGGGGTCCGCAGAACCAAGGCGACAGGGATACTGTCCCTGGGAAGCCTTTCCAGCACTCCTGAAGGGAGGCCTGACTGTCCTGCTCTGGAGGCAGTCTGGGGTTGCTTAGCTTTATACCCTCAGGCCTGGCAAAGTCTTACCTCAGACAGATGGGTAAAAAGCATTATTACCAGAGGTTACAAAATTCCATTTCTATTTCCCCCGTTATCACAGAAAAGATTCCCAGATGTACCGCCCCATCTGCGAGAACCTGCAGCTATAATAATTTCAAGGCTGCTAGAAAAAAAGAGTCATCCAACCAGTCCCGGCGGACCAAAGAGGATTCGGAACTTACTCAAGGTTCTTTTTAGTTCCAAAAAAGACAGGGGACTGGAGACCAATTCTGGACCTAAGCAAGCTCAATACCTTTGTGAAGAAAGAAAAGTTCCGGATGGTCATGCTTCAATCGATCCTTCCATCCTTACAGAAGGACGACTGGATGTGCTCAATAGATCTCAAGGACGCATACTACCACATCAAAATGGCCAGAGCGTCCAGAGATCACCTGCGCTTCCGGCTGGGAGCCAGCCACTTTCAGTTTCGGGCCCTGCCCTTTGGTCTAACCTCAGCCCCCAGGGTTTTCACCAAATGCATGGCAGTGGTAGTGTCTCACTTGAGACGCCTAGGATTCCGGGTGTTTCCGTATCTGGACGACTGGCTCCTTACTGCCACCACCGAGCGTCGACTGATACAGGCCAGGGACTACACACTCGACCTTTGTGTTCAGTTAGGGATTTCGATAAATTTTGAAAAATCTGCCTTACAACCATCACAGCATATCTCATTCATAGGGGCAGATTTGGTTACCCGTTCCTTGCTTCTAAAACTTCCCCCAGAAAGAATAGCTTCCCTACAAAAACACATATCTCTACTTCTGTCATTCAAAAAATCCCCAGCAAAACTGGTTCTGAAAGTCTTGGGACTCATGTCAGCTTCCCTCATTGCAGTTCCCTTGGGAAGACTATACATGAGAGTTCAATGGCTGCTGTTCGCACAATGGTCGTTCCAACAGTTACCGCTGACACACGAAATTCACATTACAAACACCTGCAAAACACACCTGTCTTGGTGGCTACAGAATTGCAATCTCATCGGCGGCCGACCGTTTGTGTTACCCCCACCAACAGCTACAGTGACCACGGATGCTTCCCTGATAGGGTGGGGGGGGCATCTTTCAGGGACAGACAGTCCAAGGCGAATGGACCAATTTAGAGTACAACCTGCACATCAATGTCCTGGAGATGAGGGCAGTGTTTCTGGCGTTGCAACACTTTTCCCCCCGTCTACCTCTAGGGACCATTGCAGTTCAAACGGACAACACGTCCGTAGTTTGGTACATAAACAAACAAGGGGGAACCAAATCTTACCAGTTATGCAGAGAGGCCATGAGAATTTGGCAATGGGCAGAGTCCACGGGTCGCTTTCTGATAGCAACGCACATCCCGGGGTTATCCAACGTCATAGCGGACAGGTTGAGCAGAGCCATCCTGTTACCTCACGAGTGGTCCCTCAACCAGACAATAGCGAACATGATATTCCGCAAGTGGGGCCAGCCTTGCTGCGATCTGTTTGCGTCTGCAATGAATGCCAAATGCAGAAGCTACTTTGCCCTATTACCCCCTCCAGGGGATGTCCCCAGGGACGCTCTGGTTCACGATTGGCCCCCGGGTCTCCTATATGCCTTTCCACCTATACCTCTGATACCGAGATTTCTCCAGAAAGCCAAGGATCTGGAAATTACTGTAATTCTCATTGCTCCATTCTGGCCTCGTCAAATTTGGTTTCCCTTTCTTTAAGCACACCAAATACGGGAGCCCTGGATCCTGGACCCGGTGCCAGATCTACTGACTCGTTCGTCAGGAGCTCGCCACCTGTCGCTCCTGTCCCTCAGATTGGCAGCTTGGCTGCTCCGCTTCCCTTCTTAGCCAGGTCTGATCTTCTTTCTCCGGTGGTTCAGAACATTCTAGTAGCCTCTCATAAGGCTTCCACTACAAAAATTTACACTAGTAAGCGGAAACGTTTTATATACTGGGCAACTGCACAACATTTAGATCCCTTAATAGCCCCACTAAACAAAGTTTTAGAGTTCCTATCCATGCTATTTCACCAAAGAGCTTCTACTGCCACCTTGAGGGTTCAGTTGGCTGCTATTTCTAACTTTCATGTGGGGGAGAATGGAGCACCTATTATGGCTCATAGGCTTTGTAAAGCCTTTTTAAAAGGATCTTTTCATCTTAGACCACCAGTCAGGTTTCCTACAGCTCCGTGGAATCTAAACCTTCTTTTATCCCAGCTAATGCTACCACCATTTGAACCAGCCTCTTCCTGTTCCTTAAAGTTCTTGTCCTGGAAAACTCTCTTTCTAGTAGCTATCACTTCAGCCAGACGAGTGTCAGAACTTCAAGCTCTTTCCATTAAACACCCATATTTAATTTTTCACCCGGATAGGGTATCTTTATGCACCAACCCCTCTTTCCTCCCCAAGGTTTGTTCAGTCAACAACATTAATCAATCCATTGAACTCCCCACGTTTTTCAAAAACCATTCCAATAAGCTGGAATATATGTTGCACAAGTTGGATGTTCATAGACAACTCAGATTCTATCTAGACAGAACGAAAGATCATAGAAAAGCAGACCAGCTCTTTATAGCCTTTGCGGACAACAAAAAGGGCATGGCAGTGATGAAGCGTACTCTATCCAAATGGCTATCTGATTGTATTACCTTTGTTTATACTGCTACTGATCAAAGTTTGCCCACCAAACCAAAAGGACATTCTACTAGATCAGTTTCCACATCTTTGGCTCATGCGGCCCGCCTACTTTTGGATACTATTTGTGCGGCCACCACTTGGTCTAAACCACATACGTTCATCACTCATTACAAAGTGGATAGGATTTCCAGGGACAGGGCAACCTTTGGTTCCACTGTGCTCAGGAACGTTCTTCCGTGAGTCTCTCAGGGTCATGGAGCTAGGGACGCTACCCATGTGTTAAGAACAAACGGCGAGATTGAACACTCTCACATAAAGAAGTTATGTCCTTACCATAACGTTCCATGTGGAGTGTTCATCTCGCCTTTGTTCTTACATTCCCACCCTCCCACCCTAAGGTCAGGAAGAGCGTCCGGTTTAGAGGTCTGGTCTGGTTCTCCCGCTACTGGTGTCTCTCTGTTGTGCTGCTGATTTCAGTTACGCCCCTTGTATGTATGTATGTTTACAGTATTGTTGCTGGATCTGGTGTTGTTTTGCAAACTAGATCTGAGGTAAGGGCAGAGGGAATTGTGGGAGATAGGTTGGTCTCGAGCTTCTTCTCGATGCAGAGCTTTGCTAAGCGGCCGACTTGGAGCCGAGGATCGGCTCCGAACCCATGTGTAAGAACAAAGGCGAGATGAACACTCCACATGGAACGTTATGGTAAGGACATAACTTCTTTTTTTTTTCCTATGTAGTTTGCTCCTACCCTTTTCTAAAGATCTCAATTCCAGTTGTTTTGTCTTTGTTACTATATTTACTACTTCTAATATAGTTGGTTTAGATTTTGATTTCCATTTTCTAGTAATTGCTTTTTTTGTCAGCCACCATAATTAGACACAGCAAGGCCTTACCAGATTTAGGCCATTCCAATTCTGTATCATAGCTCAGAAAAATCTTTTCCCTCATCACAATCCGCCCATCCGTCTCTTTCTTCCTCGGCACACCTCCAACATTTGCTGTCTACCGGATGAAAAATTTTCTGGTGTCTACTTTGGGTATAAAAATATCTATGTAAACATTTTCAAGCAAAAATCCTAAGTCGTCTAGATTTTGTTGCATATTTGGGAAACCTACATATATCCTGCCATTGTTTCTTTGTCAATTGCTTATCCAGTCTCTCTTCCCAATCCTTTCTAACCTCCACTAATTGATTCTCATGGTTATCATTCAATATTTTATATGCTCACCTAATTATTCCTTTTTTAATGTCTGCTTCTGATGTAGATTCTACTAAAAACTCTGCCAGTGCTGGTCTTTCGTTTAGGACCCCCCCACACACATTTCTTTCTTTTTGCCTATACTGATATTAATCCTTGATAGGAAAGGCAATCTCTAACCTGCAGTCAAAATAAATTCTTAGCCTGTTCCCATTCAGTTACATTTCCCCTCTACTTATTTGCTCCCAGTACCTTGGTTCCTTTGTCAGTTTTCTCCAATAAATTCCAGCCCCCTCTTTCCTATTGTCTATATCCCTAATTGCAGTAATCCCTATCGGCAGAATCTCCTTTCTCCATTCCTGTGTTGGCATAGTTCTTAGAATATTTTCTGCTACTTTATAGATATAATATTCTGCATCCAAAATCCCAGTATTTCCTTGTTTTTTGAGCTTCCCCCTTTTCAACTTCAAATTGTAGTTTTACTGCTTTTTTAGAATACAAAAAATAAGCTAATAGGACATAATTCAACAGTCCTTTATGACATTTGTTCCCCCATTTTGTGGCATTGGTGGTGGTGCTGCGGTAGCGTTGTCGCCTCACAGTAAGACGCTGTCCGGTTCGATTCTCGGCTAGAGAGTCTTCTGCGTGGAGACATGCGTGAATGGGCGTACCTTCGTTGAAGGTTGTGCGTCAGGGCTTGTAACTCTGCACGTAAAAATCAACTACCAATCATTAGTGGACCGGAATTCCGCTGTGGCGACCCCTAAAAGCCGAAAGACACAACAACAACAACTCAGTGCAGTGCAAGTTCAGCATATTCAGTATTACTCTGTACTGCATTGATTTATTTCAGATATCTAGAGTAATAAATGAAAGAAATGAAAATTAATTTCTTTCCTTTATTCCATCCATAAGCGTTTTAAATACACACTGAATTTGTGAGCGTAGATATTGATGATGCCCAATCAGGTAATGTTTAACACTCCAGAAAATTATATAAGCACCCCCCCCCCTTTTTTTGCATAGTAAATTCCTCCTAATGTGCAGTATAGTCTTCTCCTCAAGCCATGCCTTGGAGATTTAATCAGATGGCACACACTTCCTAGCTTTGCTTTCATTTTACTGTGTAAACTGCCCATATTACAAATCCTTGACATTCTCAGACTGCAGGCATTTCCTTTATAAATTAAGGCATGACTTTACTGAAGTAAAATATGAATCCATATACAAGTTTGATAATGCTTTGAATTCTTTACAAACATGTAATACTCCATATTTTCCATGTGTCGCTGGCTTTGCTTCAGGGTTCCTCCTTTCAGGCCTCTAGTTTTTCTGGTGCTCCAGCCCCACTCTGTGCTGAGTTGTCTCTCTTCAAGTCTCTAACTTCCTCTTGAACAGGACATTGCTTGGGTAAGAGGTTCCCACCTCTGTAACTATTGGATAGGCCCTTGTCTTGATATTGAGCTCCCACCTGTATAGTTCTTATGGACCAAGTCCAAGCCTGTGTCCTGCTGTAATTCCTCTACAGTGAGAGCAGATGTCTCTGTTATTTCCAGCTTCCATCTTTTTATAGGAGCTGTACTTCTAAGGTTACCCACAGAGCATCTCATTATATGACAGATTTAACTGTGGAACATTTTACTTTGCATGTATTGCTGAAAAAGCCAAGCTTTTTGTTAAGATTTGTTTTGAATGTTCTAGTTAGTAGTAGGCAAGCCATAATTTTGTCATACTCTAATATTTGCATGCAGTTTGATGTGCATAGTGTTGATGTTTTAAAATTATGAAATGTCCCGCCTGTAATTATTGTAGTGTGTTCCATATTACTTCTGTGTAGTTATTGAAAATTACATCGCCATAAGAGTTATTTTTTGTGGTGGTCTTAGTGAGTTACTTTATATGGTCATTGGAGGTTTTGTGCATTTCAGTTAGTGGTTATCTAGGGTAAATATGGCTGTTTGAATTTTGGTAATTATGGGGTCTGATGTGCCCTTGTAGATAATACAGTCACAGAAAAGTCTGGAATGGCTATGGCTGGTGTCTTAATTGTGGATGAAAGGATGGTCTTGTTCTGTGTAATCTGTCTAGTGTGATGGCACATTTGTTTTATAGCGGACGTGTGTATGTTACTCTATTATCAATTTTTTTTCTAAGATTGATTCAGTACTTTTTGTTCATCTAAGGTGTAGGCTAAATATTACAGTGCATAGTACTGAACCTTGAGGGAGTTATTTGTTAGTGATTATTAGCCACCTCATTTCCCTGTTTGCATTTAAATGATGGCAGATAATTTCTAAATTTATTTATAGTATTGCAGTGAAAGCAAAGGTCTTTTAGACTGTTTTAGTTTTCAGATGAATTTGTAGTGGTGTAGTAGTGGTAGTAGTGGTGCGTTTTTAAGGCCCATCTGACAAATGTTGTTAAAACCCTTAAGTAGGTATAGGAATCCTTTTGTGTTTAGACTCTCTCTGGCATAATCTGTTACCCTTAGCAGTGCTGTATTAACACAGCATCCTTTTGTGTGGTTGTGCTGTTTTTAGCTAAGGAGGTTTATTTGTTTAGATAATCTGAAGTTATTGAAAGCACATTTTGCTGAATTGTTTGAGATGAGAGGAAAAGTGTAGTTACAGGATGATAGTTATTAGATTCTTACTCTGCAGCGAAGTATAATGTGGACTTCCTTTTAAATTTTAGTATGTTGCCTTCACATATTAAGGGATTGGTAATAGAGTACACTCCAGATTTAAGGACTTTAAGTGGTAGCTGATCTGGTCCTGCTGAGTCTTGTTCTCCGTATAGTAGGAATTTCTTGAGGGTACAAACACTTATAATTATAGTGATAAATGTGGGGGCAGAGTAATATAGTTCGTACTAGTTTCAAACTAATTATGTAAAGGTTAGGGAGTTGGGGGCTGAATATGCGTGCGCCAATGACCTGGTTTTAGAAGTGTTTTTGTTTTTGATCAGCTGCTAAAATTGTTATGGTGAGGCGATAGCTGGAGTTGCCTATTCAGCTTTGTACTTAAACATATTGTAGCTTACTTGTATTTGCCTGTTGAGTTCTTATCTCGGAAATGAGATTAGCGCATCATTCGGATGCATTCTTTAGTCAGGCAGTTGTAAAACTTGATAGGTTGTTAAATATGTCAGTAGTGCAGATGTAAAAGTAGCCTACTAAATCATGTATATTTGAGTTTTCTGGGTAACCAGTTCACTTGCCATAGTGTTTCATTTAAAATATGGTATATTTATATTTTTTTAGGGTCTGACCATATGGTTTTACTTCCATGTAATAAAGGAAGGGTGATGGTTGCTAATGGCGATGGATACAATACCAGTGACAGTGATGTATTTTGTATTAGAAATAAGATGCTAGTCTAATATGCCAGTGCAGTTTAGTGTCTTGACGACATTAGTTGAGATTTAAGTGTCTGGGTAAGGCTCTGAAGTGTGTTAAGCTAGAATTGTTGATAGTGGCCCAACCAATATTAGTCAGCTGTGCCAATTACTTCCAAAATGGTTTTACTTGATAACCAGTCAAGTGAATCTTCCAGTATAGCAATACTCTTGTTTTGGGGTATGTAGAGGCTTAATAGTTAGGATTTATGTGCTCCTGAAGTATTAGTCAATAATATTCAGTGTTATTATCCAGGAAGTAGTGCTTCTGTTACTGTGCAATTTTTTTTAGTAGGATGGCAGTGCCACCTGCTTTGGCAGATCTGTCTTGATGGAATATCTTGGAACCTTAAGGGTTTAAAATCATAATTTTTTATTTGACGCTTCAAGTCAGGTTTTGGTAGTTATGTCTGGGTTATAGTAACTGATGAAAGCCTTAAATTGGTCAGTTTTGATGCTTGAGCTTCTAATATTGAAGTATATGCATTTTAAACCTTTGACGTTGCATCGAACGTAGAGCAAAAAACAATAGATCCACTTGTTATAAACCAGACTCCAACTCCAGAAGGGAAGCCACACACCACTGCTGTAGGAACACCACAAAATACTTTAAGCTCACAATATTCACTGTTATCTTTTTGTCTACACCACGGAATAGACTTCCTAGAACTGTGGTGTCTACACCACGGAATAGACTTCCTAGAACTGTGGTGTCTTTATTCTGATAAACATTTATATAGTAAAGCAACTGATTCCTACTTAATTAATCAATTGTAAATGCTTAAAGGCAGCATATCAAATTCATGAACAAAGCGCACATAGAACATAACTTTTAAAATAGAAAAACATGAAATAAAATGTGGTTAAACAAAATGTATATAAAATATGTGGACAATAAAAATTATTAATTCAAAATATAGATTACAATAATATCCACAAATGTGTGCCTAAAAATATGTAAGAAGTATTAAGTGTATAAATTTATGTGTAAAACCATGTTAACACAGTGTTGTCTGATTATAATTTACTAGCCATTTGCTTTAGTATTGGTATAATTGAAACGCTGTCAGTGATGCAAGGGAAGTGGGTTGCATCATGTCTTATTTGCCACGAAAGTTCTCTCAGTTCTAGGTAGTCTTTCCATGAACACCCTCTTGGATTTAGGGGATGCCTTCTCTAAAATGGTAAATAAAAAATGTTTAAATGTAGGGCATAAGGTGGAGTGTTTAAACAAAGCATTATTCTGGTTATGTTTTAAAATATCGTAGCTGTCCTCATATATACGTTTTTTTTAGCTGCCTCTCCATCTTGCCAACATAAAATGTAGGACAAGAAGAGCAGATAGCTAAATATATTAGCCCTGCAATTTCCATCTTGGGCTTATATAATGGATTTTGTTCTATTGCTTAATTGCACTTGCTGGCTGCCAAAAAAAAATTACACTAGATAAAAAAAAAAAAAAAAACAGTTTGACCAGCATGACTAAAACCACAGACTTTTAATATTCAGCAAGTAAAAACAAGTAAAACAGATGAGCATTTTCACACTTGCATGCTTTTTCAGATCTAATCACAAAAGAGAGGATGATCCATTTTACCACTGATTAACAAATGAGGGCAAATACAATCAAACCTAGTGACATAATTTCTGTGCCTTCAATGCCGGTCTTTAAGGTATATTCCATTTAAGACCTGGAGGTTTATCGGCTTGCAAAAGTGTCTAGCCACCTCATTTCAGCTACCTCAGGTTACCTCCTTTTTAAAAAGATGATGTTCTTGTTCCAAAGTGTTGGTTTTATGCTCCCTAAACAGTCACAGGAATCCCTGTGTATATATCTAAATCTTGTACAGGTTTTAATAATTTATCCACAAGTACAGCAAAAGGGTGAGTTTTTGAACCTGGAGCTGACACAATTGGTCTAAATGGGGGATTGTGAAGGTCTTTGAATTTTTTTGGTATACCGAACATAGACCGTATTCTATGATTAGGGTTCTTTAAAAAGTTGTACGTATCAGTACCCCTGGCATGTTGTAATAATCAGTCTTCTAAAATTTGATCTATTTTGAAGCAAGACAGATTAACGTCATTAATATAGGCAGTGTAAGAACCACCTTCATATAAAATTTTCAGCATTTCAGCTGAATAATTAAAGTTAGCAAACAAGACCACTCCCCCACCCTTGTCAGGTTTCATTACCCAGATTGAATGGTTCCTTTTTATCTGTTGTAGAAGTTTATATTCCTTCCTATTCAGATAGTATTTCTTAGAGCTCTTGGTCCCTTGAGCATATTGTCTGTAAATGTCATACTCTCAGGTATTTGAAAAAAACCTGAACAGTAAGGGTAGGGATAGGCATAGCAAGACTTTTTTTCTTAAAGCTACTATCCTTTTGAAAAGATTTGCTGGAATTCCCATCATATATTGTATTGCAAAATTCAATTCTTATAAATAACTTAAATTCAATTAAAGTGTCTACCAAGTTGTATACAGAAGTAGGAATGAAGGTGAACCCCTTTTCAAATAAGGATATATATTCCTCAGTAATGCTAAAACGACTGTAATTGTAAATAGTAAAATTGTTCCTGATTACGATGTCAGGATAGTGTTTTAGGACATAATCCAGAAAAGTTGTCATTAAAAATATTTATTTCGGTTTCCAACAACCCTTGTTCGTTCCTCTCCCTCTCCTGTTCTGACCCATCTTGAAATAACCCCCTCAAGTCTGATTCTGTTGAATCATGTTCCTCTCCGGGAGGGAGTAGGTTTTGCTCACAAGCCTATCCGATCCCCAAAGGGGAGGGAACTCTAAAGGGTTCGCAAGGTCAAAGTATTTCAAATTGTCAGTTATTGTCATCCTCTCTAAAGACATCCTTGTTAATAGGTAAATTGTGATTCACTTATTTATTTATTTATTTTATTTTATTTTATTTTATTTTACATTTGTTGACCGGGCTAGTCTAACTGGATACATATCCTTTTTCAGTAGAGGCCCGGGGAGAAAAGCTCCAACATAATGAGAATACAAGTTGAGAATACATGATTACATAATGAGAATACATGTTACATTTACATAGATAAAAAATAGGAATAACATAGATTTTATATAAACATAATAGAAAAACAGCAGGTTATACATACTAGTTATATGGCATATACTAAGTGAAGATAGACTAGAACAAGAATTATCAGGTTACTTTGTGAGGTCAAGAGATTTTAATAATCTGAGAAAGGGATAAGATTAAGGTGGTATGGGACTAGGTTGTTATGAGATATATAAGTTAGTCAGGTTCCGAACAGGGGCATAGCCATTGTAACTTAAGATATTCTTTGAGATTATTTTTGAACTGATTATGCGAGGTCATGAGTCTTAGGTAGTTTGGCAGGGAATTCCAAGGCTTTCCAATGGAGTTGGCGTAGAGGGCATCACCACCCGAGTTCTTAGATTTAATGGTTAGGATCTGGACGCTATTTGATGATCGAAGGCAGTTAAGGTTGGAGTAGGGGGTCAGAATACTGCACAGTGAGGGAGTTCTATCCGGTTGGTTGATTATTTTAAAGGCTTCAGTGAGTTGGTTAAGTTTGAGAAGATTGGGCAGCTCCAACCAGCCAAGTTTCTTTAGGTTAAGGCAATGGTGGGTGCGATAAGGGGAACCTGTAATGAATCTAGCAATGTGATTATAGGCAAAAGAGAGCATGTTAAGTTCACGTTTATTGAGGAAAGAGAGAACTGGGGAGGCATACAGGAGGGTGGAGAGGAGATGGGTGCGGGCAATAGTTAATTTGGCAGTAGGGGTTAAAAAGTTTTTTATTCTGTACATGGATCCAAGTTTCTTGTTTACACATTTAATGGTTTGGGTAATGTGCATGTCAAATTTAAGCTTATGGTCAATAGTAACACCTAGTAGTTTGGTACTGGTGACAGGGACTATGATGGTCCCATTGATGGATTTGACATGGAAGGTCATATTGTTAGTATTTGGGAGTTCTTTTCCTAGGGGTGTGAAGACGTTGGGGAAAAATAGTAGTAGTTTGGTTTTTGTTGGATTGAGTATGAGTTTCAAGTCGGTGAACCATTTTTCTACTAAAGTAAAACAGAGTTGAGTAGTTGTTTGGAGTTTCGAGAGGGAGACGTCTGAGCAGATCTATATTATCTTACCCATTGTTCCCAGAAATATGAACGTTTTCTGATAACATAACATTAGTATCTAGTTTTCTGTACATAGGAAAGGCTTTTCAGGCTTCATAATGTAATCTGTCCCTTGATTGCTTGCTTGCTTGCTTATTTTTTTCTGATTCTTATTTTTCTTACATGTAAGTCAACCCTATTAAAAAAAAATTGTTGTATTCAACAGTATAAACAGAAAAAAAGTACATTATTCCTTATCCAGTTATTTAGATGCTCAACTTCTGTTTTCAGACCATTTGTAATACTCTGGTTAGTTTGTAGGTTACAGGCTGAAAGCTCAAGACCCTGTTTAGTGAACAGTTCAATTGGATCTTGATAATACTTGGTGCCAGGGGTAACTCCATTAGGGAATTTATAATATCTCTGTCCCTTTAGAACCCTGCACACCCAAATACATTCATTCATGTCTAGCTGTAGACTCTGTAGCTTAAAACATTTTTTTCTAACGGCACAGTCCAGTCATTGAGGTTGTCAAGTTCACCACCTGCCGATCGGTGGTGATGTTCTGCCATTAATGAGAAATCTCTATTTAGCCAATTGTTAAAATTAAAGGAAGAATCATATTGCTTAGATTGCTGTCCACTACTACGGAGATTTCCGTTCGATGCTCTGCACGTTTGGCATTCTCGCTTCGACAGTATCGCATTCGATATTGTCAACATTCAAGATGCTGATGGGAACCCAAAAAAATATATATGAGCACAGCTATGATATTTTAAAATGTAACCAGAATAATGCTTTGTTCAGACACTCCACCTTATGCCCTACATTTAAACATTTATTTACCATTTTAGAAAAGACATCGCCTAATCCATGAGAGGGTTCATGGAAAGTCTACCAGGAAGTGAGAGAACTTACATGGCAAATAAGACTTGATGTAACCCACTTCCCAGATATCAATGACAGCATTTCAATTATACCAGTACTAGAGGAAAGAGCTAGTAAATTATAATCTGACAACATCCTGTTAATATGGTTTCACATACACATTCATACAATTTTAAATGTTTCTTACATATTTTTAGGCACACATTTGTGCATATTATTGTATTTTACATTTTGAATCAATTTTTATTGTCCATGTATTTTATATGCATTTTATTTGTTTAACAACGTTTTATTTCATGTTTTTCTATTTTAAAACTTCTATGTGCGCTATGTTAATGAATTTGATATGTTGCTTTTAAGCTTTTATAACTGATTAATTATTTAGTTATGAACGAATCAGTTGATGTTATGTTGCCCATATTTCGCCTTTGTTCTTGCTGTTTGGGTTCGGAGCCGATCTTCGGCTCCGACTCGGCCATATACTGTACCTCAAGAGCTTTTACTGGCGCGAGGCTAGCTCCTATCCCAGCATGCCTAGCAGTAGATCTTGTTTGCCGCTTGCAGCGTAGAGATTGCGAATAATGGCTCAGGCCAAGTGTTTTTCTATTTCTTGTATTTTTGAAAGAAAATCTCTTATTTTTCTTATCTGTCTTGTAGTAGTAGTTGTCCCTTGTTTTTTTTCTACTTTCCCTATCCTGTCCTAGTGACTTGCGTTTGTTGTGGACTAACTGTCTTTCTCTCTGGACTTTCTCCTCTTTTAAACCCGTTTAACTTAGAGGCTTCTCTTTTTCTTGCCCTCTTTCCAGTTTAAGGAGTTGGCGTTCAAGTTAGAGGCTCTCCTTAGGTGGGCGAGTTTGCCGTTTAACTTAGAGGCTCTTCCCCCTTTCTCTCTCTTCCTGTCTGTGTTTAAAAAAAAAGGGGGGGGGGTATTTTTTGCGTGTTATTGGCTAGATGCTCTTTGTGTTTCACTGTTGCAGTCATTACACTTGGGTTATCTGCCTGCAGGTAGCCCTCAGTCAGCTCGAATACTAGAGTCTTAGGATTTCTGCATTGGATGCTGTCGCCTCTTCCATGACGTCAGGGGTATAAAACATGCAGCCAACGCCATTTCACCAGTTTTTCTTGCCCCGGATGTCAGGAGCCCCCAAAATAGGAAGCAATTACATGGTCTGGAACACCTCCAGTAAAACGTAAATACCATAACCATATGATATGGCCAAAAAGAGGATAGGTAGAAAGCATAGAAGAGTCAGGGGGCTGGATGGGGGGGGGGGGTAACCAGGACTGCAACAGTAAATACACTCTAACATCTACATTTATGGTAAGTGTACCCAACTGTACTATGTTTTTCATGTTTCACTGTTGCAGTTGAGGAATGGTGGAGGCAGTCAAGTAATAGTAGGGCTGGCTACCAGGCCTTGTAAGACTGCTGTGGGAAATCCAGCTCTGGATTTAGAAAAGACAGGTAAGTGGTAATGCTTGGTGAAGGTGTGTACAGAACTCCCAAGTTGCAGCTTCCAGGATGTCCCTGGTAGGGAATCCCCTGAGTAATGCTGTAGAGGTTGAGGTAGCCCTAGTAGAATGAGTTCTGATTCCCCTGTGGGGTAGGTTTTCCATGGTGTTTCTAGCAGAAATTGATGCAGTCTGCTATCCATTTGGAAATAATTTGCTTTGAAATGGCCTTGTCCTCTGCCCCTCTAGCAAAGCTGACTAGCAGCTGGTCAGATTTTCTGAAAGGCTTAGTCCTGTCAAGGTAGAACCTGAGTTGTCCGTGTAAGCCCAAGGAGTGCAGGATCCTTTCCCCTTTATTTTGAGGATTAGGAAAAAAGGTTGGTAAATGGATGAATTGGTTTAGAGCCACACTGGATACCACCTTGGGCATAAAAGATGAGTTAGTCCTGAGTGAAACCCTGTCAGCATGTTAAATAATGAAGTGTTCCACAGCCATTAGTGCCTGTAACTCAGACACTCTTATCGTTGAAGTGATGGCTAGAAGTAAATCCGTTTTCCAAGAGAGGAATTTTAACTGTGCTGTAGCAGCAGGCTCAAAAGGGGGAAGCGTGAGCTTCTCTAGTGCAAAGTTAAGGTCCCAGGCAGGGGTGGGAGCTCTTCTTGGGGGTCTTAAATTGTTAGCTCTTCACAGGAACTGCTTGACCAGAGGGTGTGAAAAGAGTGGTGGCTCAGTATTATAATCTGAGATGGCAGAGGCATGAATCTTAATAGAAGAGATTCGGGCGGACTGAGGTCTACCTGCAGGCAGATAACCCAAGTGTGATGACTGCACCAGTGAACACACTCGAACATCTACATTTATGGTAAGTGTATACAACTGTACTTTTTTCTTGTTGGTAGTGCTTTGTTTGTCTTTGTCTAGCTTAGATATACTGCTGTTCAACATTATGTCGAAAGACTCTACCAAGGAATCGAAACCTTCAGGTTTCAGAAGTGCGATTTGTGCTGTCAAAAAATGTCCCATGCGGAAGGACACACGAGTTGTGTGTACTGTTTAGGACCTGTTCACCTGCAGGATTTGTGTTCTATTTGCCTTGCTTTTAGTTCATGAGTCCTGCGGGAAAGGAAGAACAAATTAATCTTAAGAGGTTTACTGAAGACCCCTTTGCTGCTATGGAGGGGACTCAGCCAGCCGAAAAACTGGAGAAATCCAAACCTTCATCCTCTTCGGCTATGAGTTCGGATCCGTCTAAAGAGAAGGACAAGCTACAAGCTAAGTAGGACCAGATGGTCGGTTCCGACAAGACACTCTCATGTACGGCTCCACCAGCCAGTAAGGTCTCGCAAACTATCCAGGTCTCCTGTCTTGGAACCGGTGCAGTCTGCTCCACAGTCTCCTTTATTACAATCTGTGGCAGGCAGTCACCGGTCTTCAGCCAATTCCTCTTGATCATCCAAGAACCTCTCGGGTGATGATGTGGAGAGGGTGGTGAAGAGGCATTTTAGGACACCGGCATTAGCTAAAATACTTTCGGGCCCATCCCATATGGAAATTGTGCCGACAGCCTAACCAACACCTGTCTCGATTCCTCCTCCGACTCCTCTGAGTTCAGAGTCAGAGTGCATGGAAGTTGTAGTGGTCAGAGTGCATGGAAGTTGTAGTGGTCAGAGTGCATGGAAGTTGTAGTGGTCAGAGTGCATGGAAGTTGTAGTGGTGGAGCCATCAGTTCCAGTAACCTCCTCTGGTCTTTCAGTTCAGGCTACCACTCTGATCTCTTCGATACCCCCTTCTATCGAGGGATCTGGGAGCCGACGCTCCCTCATCAGCTCAGAGGGTGGGAGTGGCTTTGCACCCTTGTCTAACCCTACTCTCCCTCTTGGGGCTTCAGCACAGGTAAGCTCTGCTCCTACATCTGCCTCTGAGCTGTCGCCCTCAGTTCGGAGGAAGTATCTGGGTGTTTCAGAGCCAGAGATTCTTTCGGGTCGGGACTGCGATGCCTTCGAGTTGATGAGGAGTGTGCTGTCTGCTGAGACAGCTCCACCCTCGGCTGCAATGGCTCCTTTGCCTTCGGTTCCAGTGTCCACCTCCGAACCTCCCTTCCGCCCCAAGTGTAGGGAACCCATGCTCCAGGACGCCCCTTTGGGCGATCCCATCTCTTCTGAAACCTCCCCTGAGGATCCTTCTGAACAGGTCCCTTGGAAGACTATTTGCAAGAGGAAGCATGTGGACTCCCCCAAGTCCTTGACATCTAACACAGACCTGGATGACACAGAAGGGTTCCCACGGTCCCCCTCTGAAGATGTCTCTTTTTCAGACATCTTCGAGATCCTTAGAGAGGTGACGAAGTCCCTTGGCCCTTCTGAAGATGAGTCTGTGTACCTGGATGCATTCGATTCCCAACCCTCCACCTCATGGGTATCTCCTCCTTTCGACCTACTATTGCACGTAGTGAGTTGAAAGGCATAGAGTTCTCCAGACATGATGGAACCAGTTCCGTGGAGGCCCAATAAATTCATAACCCCTGAAGACAGACTCTTCTTATCCAAGGGTGTTCCCGTTGATGCTGTGGTGGTGGCTGCAGCCACCAAGAAGGAATTAGCGGAAACTTCTTCATCTATCCATCTGCCAAATAGAGTTTCGTACATGGACATGTACGGGAAGCATATGTTTTCTTCAGCGACCTTTACACTCAGGTCGCTGAACTATTTGTCCCTCTTTACAAGACTTCAAAGGGATCTCCTCAAAGAGTTAGGAGAATACCTTACAAGATCCACAGCTGCGGGGAGCTTCGGACAAGGTGGCTTCTCAATTTGCGACCTTGACTTCAGTGGTTAACTCCTCCATGCGGCTAATTTCTTACACAGCCAATGGGACGAGCAGGGAGGCAGGCACAGGGGAGTCTTACACAAACACTCCTGGATGCGCCTTTGTCATTTTGCGGAGCCCTTCAAGTCTCCCTTTACCAACGCCCCCTTTGACGACCCATCTTTGTTCGGGCCTCAGGTAAAAGAGACTCTTACCAGGTGTGAACAGGATGACAAAACTCTCTGCCATGGGAGTATGTTTTTCTGCTCCATCTAGGCCTTACCCTAAAGGCCAGAAGATTGGAAAAATGTTGTTCTGGAAATCTCAGGGAGCTTCGCCTGACACATGTGGAGATTTTTCCCCCAGGGGCAGAGGGGGAAATAACGGAAGACGCAGATCTCGCGGCAGGGGGGAGCCTGCAGAATGAGGGAGACAGAGATACCTTCTCTGGTAGGCCCTTCCAGTGCTCCTGAAGGGAGGCCCAACTGTCTGACTCTGGAGACAGTTGGGGGGAGATTATCCTTGTACCCAAAAGCCTGGCAGACAATCACAGAAGACACATGGGTACTATCGATAATATCCAGAGGTTACAATATCCCCTTCTCTCAACTTCCCCTTTCAAAAAGACAACACACTATCCCAGATGTTCCACCCAGTCTTCGGGATCAAACAAACCTAGAGGTTCAAAGGTTGCGCAGAAAGGGTCATCCAAGAAGTCCCCGCAGACCAAATCGGATCCGGAACTTACTCAAGGTTCTTTAGTTCCAAAGAAAATGGGGGACTGGAGACCCATATTGGATCTGAGCAAGCTGAACAAATCAGTCAAGAAAACAAAGTTCCGGATGGTAACACTGCAGTCCATTCTTCCCTTTCTGGCACAGGACAATTGGATGTGCTCTATCGATGTCCAGGATGCATACTACCACATAAAAATGGACAGTCAAGGAGATAACTACGCTTATGGCTGGGAGCCAGTCACCATCAGTTCAGAGCTCTGTCCTTTGGTCTCCCCACAGCCCCCTGGGTGTTCACCAAATGCATGGCAGTAGTAGTTACGGCTCACCTGAGGTGTCTAGGATTCCGAGTATTTCCATATCTAGATGACTGGCTCCTTACTGCCACCACCGAGCATCAACTAATCAAGGCAAGGGAATCCACAATTCACTCTTGTTCTCAACTAGGGATCACCATAAAATACGAAAAGTCTGCCTTGTTTTCTTGTCAATATATTACGTATGTAGGGGCAGATTTAGACACAAGGGCCATGATAGCAAAGCTACCTCAAGAAAGAGTATTAATGATCCATCGCCAAGTTGCAATGCTGTTCACACAAAATTAAATCCAGGCAAGATTTGTCTTTCTTCCTGATGGGCAATCACTCCACAATCTCACTCTGGTCCCTTCCACAGTGTCTACAAGTCACAATTTTCTTTCCAGTTATTTCTCATTCAGCATCAGATTCTGATCGGATCATCGCAAAAGGATGCAAAAAAGGATCTGGAGTGGTGGCTGCACCCTAGTATAACACAGGGCTACCCTTTCTACCCACCCACCAACAGCCACAGTGACTTTCCAGATGGGGAGATGGGGGGGAGGGCATTAAAACTGACTGAGGACAATGGAGGACACAGGAACACCTTGCACATTGCATCAATGTCCTGAGAGACAGAGACATGCTTTGGTGTTGTGCAAGGCAGGACTCTCCTCAAGCAGGGACTGTAGCAATTCAGGGACACAATATGTCGGTATTATGGTGCAGATCTTAACAAAATGGGAATGGGCTCTGGTTTGCTTTCTGGTCCCAAGCATCCGGGAAATCCAAACTGACGCCGGACAAAAGCCAGCTGGGCTATCTCTTTGCCTCTCGAGTGAGTTCAAACGAAATTACCCACTTGATTTTTCTGCATATTTTGCGGCCAGCCACCCATGCTGCTTTCTACCCCCTGCCAACACAACAACAAATGTAGCAGCTACTTTGCAAGGGGCACTCACCCAGAGAGAGAGAGAGAGACTGAGGCGTTCCCATATTTGGGACCTCACCTGCAGCGCCACCCCTTGACCCATCAGTTTCAGAAAGCACAGATGTTGGTGGTTGGCTAGTATCCTTCACAGCCCCACTGTCTAAGCTCCTGGCCTCACCCTCTTTGGCCTCACCTCCAGGGGTTCCTGGATCCCTGGATCCTGGCATCTTGACACATCTTGATTTCCATCATAAATCCAACTCAAACTGTTCATATGTTAGCTTGGTTTCATCTTCCACTTCCCGTCCCACTTCATCAGCTTTTCTCCACTTCTTTCCCATTTTTGATTTCCCTTCCAAATCTTCTTGCAATGTTCTTTACAACATGAAATGGAAGATATTCTCTAGTAAATGAAAATTTCAAAAAGTAAATGGTATCCTTTCTCATAGGTTATTCTAGATTCCTTGAATTGCCCATTGCCTCTAAAAGCTACTACAGCTGAGTTCTTAGCCTGATTTCCTACCTTTATATGGGGATCTTTCATTAGTGAATTCCATTAGGTATCATATTACCCCCTTATAAGGGCAAAAGCTTCTCCTGTCACTCAGATTTCCATATTGAAAGGTCCTTTCTTAAATTTAGTAACCTCATTCTGATCCCTCCCTTGCTCCCCCATCTGCTTTTTGTCCCTCTGATTCCCTTTCCAAGGCCCTTTTCTTGGTGCTCTAACCCTTCCCAATTTCTTTTTCAAGTGAGCCTTATCTCTTCGTCCCCATACTTATCCATTCCAAAAGATCAGTTTTCTCTCCTTTCAGCCCTCTTTCTTACCCAAGTGTTGTTCTGACATTTAGACAATTCACGTTCTAGGCTTCCTTTTTTCTTCCCCAAACAAGTCAGTTTTCTTTATCAATATTGGGTTTGTGTGAACTTCATGTGACCTATTACAGGTGACAGACTTTAGAAAGACGACACCATATGTTCATATCCTTCTACACTTTAAAAGACAAAAACTTCTCAGAGGTGACCCTAATTGTCCCTTCAGGGCTTAACAATGTCTATGATTTTTCATTCATCAAACTTCCAGGAAAATGAGAAAATTCTGCGGCAGATTGGCTACCTCTACCTCTTTTCACTCTCACTCATTACGAAAGTAGATGTAGCAGCTACATGGGCTACATCTGCTTTCTACCTTTTTATCCTTACAAAGTAGATGTGGCCTCCCCCAGAACATGCATCCTTTGGTTACGATCCCCTGAGGTTTTTCAGTGACCACCCAAAGTCACTTGGGCATAAAGAAGTTGCCAGCAATCCAGACGAGAGCAAGATAAGATACATAACATGACGCTGTGCTTACTCACCATAACGTTCTGGCCCCCTGGCTTTACCATAACAACTTTCCTTTATGCTGTACTCACCATCCCCCCTGGTTGGTGTTGTCCTTCCCTGATCCTTGTTTTATTGTGGTTATGCTGACTGGGTTCCTTTTTACCATACCTTTTTTAAGTTAGTCCTCTGTTCACTCTAGGGTAGACTTTTACCATACCCTTGGTGTTTCCTCACTGGTGTCTCATCTGTGTAGAGAGTGAGGGATTTCTACCCCAGTGCTAAACCAGATATCAGCTAGAGTTGATAAAGTATCCTCTGGATAGCTTCTACCTGCTTAAGGCCAACCACTATTGGCTAAGAGCTCTCAAACTATATTAGCACTCGAGCTTCCCGTAAACAGCAGAGTCGGGCCATTATTGAGTCCGAGGGCCAGATTTTATCAACCCAAACAGCAAGAAAAGGACTAAACATGGGACGACTAGGTGAGTATAACTTCTTTTGTGAGCGAAGTCTTTTACTTTTGTGGTGTTGTTCTTAATTAGGCTTCTGTTTAACTTTTCTGCTTGACTCCATTCTTACATTTTTTTTGAAGCCAACTGCTTTACAACAAGTGGATCTATTAGTTTTTGTTGCATTTGTGTTCCATGGAGTTCTTGCCTTTTTTTGATTAATTTCAAAATTTATGTACTAGGATTTGAGTTTGTTGTTTGTTGTGGTGTTTTGTCATACTGCCATATGTGAAAGTGTTTTTGGGTTGAATCCTGCAGGTGTGTGAAGGATGTTTTTAAACTTTTGGGTATCTATTTTGAAATGGTAGTGTTTAAGTATGACCTTTTGAAATTCTGTGTATTACCTTCCTACCTTTGTTGCCCTGACAGCTCACTACCTGACTTCACCACCTCCTGTCAGCATTCGTGTCTAATGGTTCTCCTTCCCCAGACTCACTTTGACTGATGCGTCTCCACCTTCAGCCTCCTCCAAGGATATGCAGCAGGAGGCTACGCCACTTACTGCCAGGGGAACTGTCTCCTGTGGTCCTAATTGAGCTTCCTGAAACATCCTGACAAAATGGTATTTCACTTGCTGAACTGAGCTTGGGCTTGGATTACTTTACCATTCTGCCTGCTAGAGCATACATTGCAGGCATCCCAAGCAAATTGATGTTGGCTCACCTGCACTGCTGCGCTTGGCAACTCACCAGCCCCCATTGCTAGGGACACCCACAGTCCTTATGAAGCACAATCAGGGATTTTCAAGTGTCAATCAGTTCAAGTCATTACATTGTCGCCCTGCTTAATTTTAGCCTGCTTTGCTTCCAGCTCTACAAAGTCCTGATTAACAAAGTCTTGGTCCTGTCCGGTTGCTGTCCTTTTTTCCACATCAGTCCGCAGTGCCAGCAGGTTTATCAGTCCTTCTGATTCTGCTACATCAGTCAGCCGTTTTCTTGCGTTTTCATTTCAGTTCTTAGACTAAATCTAATTTTTCCTTTCAGAACCTTTTCCTTCAACTAAAAGTTTTCAGCTAAAGTTGATAATCTATCCCTACCCTTACGATAAACTGCTTAAAAGTTAAACTTTGTACTACTTGGAAAGCAAATACCTTTTAAGATTTTGTTTGTACTGTATTTTGTGGGCCATTGCGGGCCCATTAAGTTTGCATTATTTCGGTTTTGTTATCTATTGTCTGTGTATATTAACTCTGTATTTCTGTTTATTTCTGTATTTATCCATTTAAATATTTTGTTTCGGGATTATCCAAAAATATAAAAAAAACCAAAAGATAAAGGGATTCACAAGCAAAAAGATAAGACAGCTTCTCCAGGCCCGGCAAAACTTTTCTGGCAGCTTCTCCACTGCCATTAAGCAGTGCTAGCCTGATCTCGCTACTTCGCTGGCTACTTGATCTGCAGAGACCCTCTGAGAGAGATTCAGAGTCCGATGCTGAAGTGATTGGCCTCCAAATATGGCGGTCTACCATGGATTGGATGGAGCCCACTGCTTGGGCACCGCTACGCGAGGCATTCTGGGCCCTCTCGGAGCATATTAATGAAACCCTTACTAATCCTAAATCTCTTAATCCCTCTCTCAGACTTAAACCTAAACTGCCCCCAAAATGCCTAAAACAAAAAAGGCCTGAAAACAAATAATCTAGAATAAAAATCTAAGGGTAGAAACCCCTAATAAGTATAAAGGTAATTTCAAACCTTCTACTAGGACTCTTCTGCTCAGGAGGATCATGACTCTTTTTCTTCTGCTTTTTCTTTTAATCTTGATGATGATGCTTGATGCAATGACTCCGATATGCAGAGATTGATCCATTCCCTCACTCTCCCCTCTCCTGAGGATTTTTCTTTTCTGGGCTTACTCTACTGAACAGATTCACTGGGAAAGCCACTAGGCACTTGATTCAAAGCAAAAAAAAGGGGCTTCTCCTTCTCCTACATCAGCAGGGGCCTTTAGCTAATTCCTGTTCCTGAGACATAGACATTGTTGTTGATGCTTTTTAGTTTGATTCCTTGCCTCTCTTGCCTCCTGCTCCTGTACCCGGATACTACAGGGTTCCTGAGACCAGGACCCACAAGTTCCTTTAAAAAATCCTAAGATCCAGAGACTGTTTCACAGGGGCCCAAGGGCATTAAGGCTTTTACTACCCCTTCTGATTGACTGTGTGGAGAATTACAGGATTTTAATGCATTCTGCTCTACAAAATTTTGAACAAGTTGGAAAAGGTATTGCAGTGTGGTTTAGAGGAGCATTAGGGCTGCTAAGTTACTGGGTTGGTTACTGGCTTAATCTTTTGAGCTTTTGAGCTTAAATGTTAAATGTTAAAATGTATTGTTAAAATTTAATTGATGCTCCCTTGAATCAGGACAAGCGCTTCGTTTGGCTTAAAAGCTAAAAGTAAAAGCTAAAAGCTAAGCATTCTTACAAGTTCAGTTTCTACAGTTCAGTCTCTAGCACTGGCCCCCTCTGGGGTGGTCCTTTCAGCCCCCCTTCAGCCTTTCAGGTCCTCTCCAAGCAAACCCAGAAAACCCCAGGTTTCAGTCCAGTCAGGGGACACGACACAGCAGTGGGGGGGGGCCTCTAATCTAAAGAGTGTAATAAGACTCCCCCCTGTGGTATACTGTTTCAATGACTTCCTTTTAAAATTACCAAGCACTTATCAACTCTCTTCATGCAAAGAATTGGGAACTCATTACCCAGGACAAATGGGTTTAAAATATAGTGTCCCAGGGATATAGATTTCACTTCCACACATTGCCAACACCAAACGGGTGCCCAGTCCTACCCCCAAATCAGTGGGCAGAGGCCCACAAACAAGTACTTTCTCTCTTAAGCATGGGGGCTATTCAGCTGGTACCAGAAGAGGAAAAGGGACAAGGTTTCTACTCGAGACTTTTCCTGGTACCCAGAAAAGACAATTCATGGTGCCCTGGCTACTCTAAACACCTTTTTGGAGATCCCAAAATTCAAGATGCTGACTCTTCACCAATTACTTCCTATGCTAGGCAAAGATGCCTGGTTGGCAACACTAGATATTTAAAAGAAACATACCTGCACATCCCAATCAGGGAATCTTGCAGAAGATACCTACGCTTCAAAGCAGGCTACACGCACAGTCAGTTCTCTGCACTGCCCTTTGGCTTATCTACTGCACCCAGGGTTTTCACAAAGTGCCTAGCTCCAGTTATTGCATTTTGCAGGCAAAGAAATATTCAAATGTACCCATACCTGGACGATTGTCTAATTCCGGCAGAAAGCCAAGACACACTTTTGAATCATCTGGCCTTTGTTCAAAGGGTTCTAACATGTCTGGGGTACACCATAAACGAAAAGAAATCACACCTGGTACCCTGTCAACAAATTATATTCCTGGGAGCAAACTTGAATTCAACTTCCCAGATGGCTTACCTCACGCCAGAGAAGCAAATTCATTTGACAACCTACTTCAAACAAGTGGCCACAAAAACCCTGCTATCTGCAAGATAAATAATACAAGCCTTGGGGTTCATGGCCTCCTGCATTCTTCTAATTCCATATGCAAGACTGCATATGAGGAAACTACAGTGGTATCTAAAAAGCCTATGGTGTCAACATTCTCAGGATCTAGAAGCAATGATTCCTATCATACCTTGCCTACGCCTAGAGTTCCTTTGGTAGTCAGAGGCCTGCCACCAAAACAAGGGACTACCTTTCACACCACCCCCTGCCGCCCAAACCCTAACTGACGCATCAGACTGTGCATGGGGGGCTCACCTGGCAGGGAAGTGCATTCAGGGCAAATGGAACCCAAGTCAAATGCGCCTGCATATCAATCAAAAAGGAATGTTAGCTGTACAGAATGCTCAGACAGCCTTTAAGGACCACACTCTTCCAGAACAATTAATGGTAAAGATGGACAACACCACTGCTATGTGGTACATAAGCAGGGGGTACACATCTTTACCCCCTCTGCAGACTAGCCATGGCTTTGTGGAATACAGCCTTGAGCTACCAAGTGCACCTACAAGTGCAATTTCTGCCAGGAAAATTAAATACACTGGCAGACGGGCTAAGCAGAAACCTCATGGACCCACACGAGTGGAAGCTGGAACCAAGGATTTTCAACATGTTGACAAGCAAATGAGGGAGCCCAGATATAGACCTTTTTGCCTCTCCCCAGAAGTACTAATTGGACATATTTTGCACTAGGACTCCCCACAAATAAGCCTGGAAAGTGGATGCTCGGTCCTTCAGCTGGAAAAAACTATCAGTCTATGCCTTCCCCCCTCTGCCTCTGCTCTCCAAAGTACTACTAAAAAATCAAACAGGACAAACCAAGGATGATTTTGATTGCTCCAGACTGGCCGTGCCAACACGGGTACCCCCTACTGCACAGTGTGTCATGGTTATCCCCATGGCACCTGCCTCAGACTCCTTCCCTGTTGTCTCAGCAGGAGAACCAGATTCTGCACCCTCAGCTTCTAACACTGAACCTTGCAGCCTGGCTAATTACATAATCTCTCCTTTACCATCCCTCAGTAAACCTTTGATGGATATCATTTTAGAGGCGAGGAGACCTAGTACTAGAAAAGCTTATGCTGAAAAATGGAAAAGATTCTGTGCCTGGAACCAATGTCAAGGGATGAGCACAGCAGCACCCAATTTACTTCAGATTTTACAGTACTTAACTGAGATTCTTCACAAGGGCTGTGTTTTTCCTCCATTAAAATCCACGCCTCAGCCATTTCAGCTCATTATAACACAGAACCTCCCCCTCTTCTCTCATCCACTGCTCAAGCAGTTCCTCAGAGGGGCCAAAAATTTGAGACCACCCAGGAGAGCTCCAACCCCAGCCTGGGAGTTTAACTTTGTTTTGGAGAAACTCATTCTACCTCCTTTCGAGCCAGCTGCTACTGTAGGCTTAAAATTTCTTTCTTGGAAAACTGCTTTCCTTTTAGCAATCACTTCACTTAGACGGGTATCTGAATTACAGGCCCTTATGGCAGTGGAGCCTTTCATCATCTTTCATGCGGACAGGGTGTCCCTCGGAACCAATCCATCCTTCATGGCCAAGGTGGTATCCAGTGTGGTTCTTAATCAGTCCATTCATTTGCCAACCTTCTTTCCCAATCCACAGAACAAAGGGGAACGGATACTGCATTCCTGAGATGTGCACAGAGACCACTTAGATTCTACTTGTACAGGACTAAACCTCATAGGAAATCTGAAAAACTGCTGGTGGCATTTGCTGCAGGGGCAGAGGGGAAAGGCTATTTCAAAGCAAACTGTTTCTAAATGGATAGGCCATTGCATTCATTTCTGTTATAAGCACCATGGAAAACCTATCCCCCAGGGGATCAGACCTCACTCCACCAGGGCTGCATCTACCTCTACAGCGTTTCTCAGAGGCGTCCTTACCAGGGACGTCCTAGAAGCTGCTACCTGGAGTTCTGTATATACTTTCACCAAGCATTATCATTTGCCAATTTTCTCTAAATCCAGAGCTGGCTTTGCCACTGCAGTCTTGCAGGGCCTTATAGCTGGTCCTAATGCTATCTAAATTCCTCCTCCCAACCATAGCTTTGGGAATCTACCCAAATGTAATGACTGCAACAGTGAAACACGAAGAACATAGTACAGTTGCGTACACTTAGCATAAATGTAGATGTTCGAGTGTATACACTGTTGCAGTCCTGGTTACCCTCCCTCCTGCCCCCTAACTTCTTTTGGCTATACCTTTACTTTCTTTTCCTATGCTTAAAAGCCTTTTTGGTGTATTTGTTTTTTTGTTGGAGGTATTTCATTGTACTTTTATATTTAATTGCTTCCCATTAGGGAGGCACCTGACATCTGGGGCAAGAAAAACTGATGTAATGGCATCGGCTGTATGTTTTATACCCCTGACGTTATGGAAGAAGGGACAGAAACCGACGCAGGACCCAAGACTTTGTTAATCAGGCCGACTGAGGGCTATTTGCAAGCAGATAACCCAAATGTAATGACTGCAACAGTGAATACACTCGAACATCTACATTTATGGTAAGTGTACACAACTGTAGTTTTTATTCCTTGGAGCCACATGGCTGAAGTGTGCAATTCATATTTCATTTTGGAAATTTTGTTGTGTTGCTTGAACAGGCTTTTTGGTTCCTTTGATTGGCTGTAAGATTTTGATTACTTGCTACTACCAGGTTCGGTGGTGTCTGTTATCTTTTGTTGTATAGGAAATAAGCTGTCACATAGTTGTATTTTATTCCTGCTTGGCAGGGATACCAGATAGGTTAAACTGGTCCGCGTTTGATTGATGAATGATAAAATTGTAATTAGCAGTAAAATTGCAGTTATCTCTGCAACCATTCCTCTCAGCTGTCCCTGATTTTTAGGAACATCTCTGATTTTGTCTCAGTTTTTATATCTCTCTTTTAATCCCCCATAAAACTGGTGACTTTGGGAGAAAAGGTGGTAAATTACACTTGGAAAATAATAAAAATAATTAGACTAGTTTTACTTCAGAAGATGTATATGAATTCACGTTCCCTTATTCTGTCAGTGTCTCAAGTTAATAATACTCCAATTTAAAAGTGTCTCTGATTGATTATATTTGGATTTGTCCCTGATTGGTTGAGAGCTATGCCTGCAGCGATTAATTTGCATTAATGTAGTTTTTAACTGGGTGTTGGAGAGCATTTATTTGGTTTTCCCAGAGTACAGAATGTGATGAACTTTGTCTGATGCACAAAATGGTACTTGTGTTTGGTAGGATTCGGATTTCTGGCCTATGATAATACTTGATTGTCTGTTTAGTTTGTGAAATGGTGATTGGTTGACCTGATTTGAGGAGTGATGTCTGAAACTGTAAATCATATAATATGGGAGGAAGGGTAGGGGAGCAATAGAAGTAAGGTGGGGTTCTTCACCCACCTGCTCAGTAACACACATGCACGTTCGTGAGCACACACACACACACACACACACACACACACACACACACACACACACTCGCTCACTCACTGAGTAGCATATGCCAGTCCTCGGGGAAAGAGCGCAAAAGCAGGGTGAGTACACCTCCTTGAATAAAGGCTAAGTTACAGAAAATATCATCTGACACACACAGGGAACACAGAGTCTTTCTGGTAGGTAAAGCTGATATCTTAGATACTGCTGAGTGAAAAAAGTATAGTTCTGTCAGGGAAGATACAGTGGAACATCCTGTGTATGTATTAAAAAAAAAAAAAAAAACATAAAGAAAAGTGATGAGAGCAGAGCAGCACACAGTGATTAACCTCCTAGGGCATTGGTTAGCTGCAAAGGAAGAATCCCTGGTAAGTGTGAAAAATCCTGCCCGGAAACAGGAAGAGTGGATATAAGCAGGCTGAAAAACATCTGCTGTAGAGAAAGAAACGTCTGACAGAGCCTCACTTCACATTTAATAGCCAGGAAGCTTTCATGGCTGTCCTGTAATCAAAGTATATAAAGAGTGCAATATGATTTCCTTGACATACTAAAGTGTATAAAGACAGCTTGACATACTAAAGCGTATAAAGACAGAAGGGCTATCGAATACTATAGAAAGTGTGGCTTTCTTGCTTATGTTAATACAATTCCATGCAGTAATAGGAATAAATAGTCTTTTTTGTCGCCTCACAGTTAGACGTTGCACGTTCGATTCTCAGAGCGTCTTCTGTGTGTCGACATGCGTGAATGGGCGTTCCTTTGTTGAAGGTTGTGCGTTAGGCCCGGCAAGCCAGCACGTAAAAATCTACTGCCAATCATTAGCGGACCGGAGTTCCGCTGTGGCGACCCCTAACCGGGAAAAAGCCGAAAGACAGTACAAGTATGAATCCTTTATTTCAGCTTCAGAAGCAAATGTTTTGTGTGTGTGTGTGTGTGTGTGTGTGTGTGTGTGTGTGTGTGTGTGTGTGTCTCATGACCCAGTTTTCAGCTATAGAGGGAAGTATTCAAAAGAGATGTCCGTTTTAGTCCCTAAACTTCACACAAATGGATGAGGGCTGTCATGGCCCAACTGTGAGCTACAGAAATAGTTTTCTGTAGGAAGTACAATAACTCATACTGGAGAGGAGAGGACTGGACTTCAGACATACAGGTGGACAGGGTGGAGTCTTTTTATGAAAGTCTCATAGCCCAGCTTTCAGCTACAGAGGCAAGTCTCCCAAATAGATGTGTTGGAGGCACTACAGCTCACATGCAAGTCCTTAAACTTCACATGTGTGGTGTAAGATTGGAAATGGCAAAACCAAAATGGTGCAACTTGCAGTATTGCTTTTACGTAATGTCCTTAAAATAAAGGCACATAAAAGTTGTATTTAAAGATATCGGTTATGTCATTAAAGCTGTTGAGGTGGAATTTTAGACTTGCATTTAAAATGAAGAAGAGGTAGCAAGTGCCATCTCTGTGGTGCAGAGAAATGGAATCCTGACTGCTGTTTCTGTGTTCAGGCTTAAATATCTGTTTGGATGCCAGAAAAAAACTGGTGGGTGTGGTGCTGATCATTTGAGGTCAGATTATCCACACTTAAGCCTGCAGACATTGCATAGCACTGCAACAGGGAACTAGTGTGTGTGTAAGTGCACAAGCACACCAATTTGCCTATATGCTTCTTCAGGGATGGGAGAAGAGTGGGAACATGCAGAAATCTAATACCCCACTCCCATGATGATGGTTGTGATCCTTGGTTCTTATCTTCCTCTGCTGGTATTTTCAGAGACGGGAAAAGATAAAGGACTTTTTATGGGGGCGGGGTGCTTAGATTTCATTTAATTATCAGAACTATTTTTCCATTATAATTTGAGCAGAACAGCAGTATTTGTCTTGTAAGTTCTTCTTTTACTGTACAGCTTGGAAGGTAAATGTATTTTGGGGCCAGTGGTTGGAGTAGTAGACGACGTGAGACTGTAGCCGAAAGTAATTCCTTGCTTTTTGTGGCTGTTTGACTTCTAGTTAGATTATTTATATAATAACCAAGTGAGTACTCTGTTCATAGATGAGTATTCTTAAGGTACTTGCTAGGTTATTGATATGACACAAGCTGGTAATTCCTATTGTGTTTTGTAGTAAAGGAGAACATGGAACAGCACAGTTCACTTATGTAACAAAATAGGAATTTCAGCTATTTGCAGATATGTAATATGTACACTGTACATGCAGTATACATTGCTAATGCAATACAGTATTGCAGAATTAAAATTATATGACAGACTCCTTGAAGGTTAGATTAGCAAGATGGTAAAGAGACTGAAAACAAGAAGACTTGCTTCTGTGGTATGTTTTTTCAAAATATTTTTAAAACACTAAAGCTATTTCAGGAAATTTAAGAGTTAAATTCTACAGAAAGCTAAAAAAGAGCTAGTATCTCAGCATACGTGATTCAGAATATTTATAACTACACTGTTGTGTTCATTTGAATGTACATGATTCTTTTGTTTAGCTTCCTGCTGAAGGTTTTGACTCATGAATGACGGTGTTACTTAACTGAGTGCTTTCTTGTAGCTTAACATTCTCAAAAACATTTCTGACAATGCTGGGCAGCTGCCTTAGTACTGTAATTGTCTGACATCTTTATGCTTCCTGTTCACCCTTGTTTCCCGCTGATATTTGCATTGATGGGAGTAGTGTTAACTAACTTGGAGTTTTCAGTGGAGGAGTTATTTTACTTTGCAATTTTTTTTTCTAGAGAATAAGCTGAAAATAGTTGTGCAAAATGAATTTAACAGTTTTGGTAAATGATGCAGAGGCAGTTTCCATGAAGTTGGTCTGAATCCCTGTGTAATGCAGAAATTGCCAGAATAACAGACAGCTGCTTTCTGACAGCATAGATTAGTTAAAATATAGTACATTGTTTATTAAATATACTAAAATTAAACTGATTAGTGCAAGGGTGATTATGGCAGCTATAGTATCTCCTTTCTTCTGTCCCTTCCTTGTACATGTAATTTGTATGGGTTTAGCTAGTCTGTACTGCCTTACCTTTTGCTTTGGAACTGAAGTACTTGTACATTTTGTAGGATTGTTTTGTTAATATTTAGTTAATTGAAACCTTACTGAATGATGTGTCCATGGGTTATGATGTAAGCATAGCTAGTCACTGCAGTCTTTCTGTATTCAACCGACATTGCAGCCTCCCATATTTTTTTTTTTTTTGACACAAAACAAAGTAGCGGTCCCAGTGTTTGTATTGTTACAGGTTTTTGCAACCCATTTTATTTTAGGGAAGACATACTATCCATCTATCCATCCACACACACCCTCTTTTCCCATATTTTACACATGGGGTAAGGGTGTCACTTCATCAGTGACAGTCATCTTAGAGCCAAGGTTTATACCACTGGGTAGCTATCCCTGCCACAGTAGTTCTTCCACACCAAAACTCTCATGCACACCCACATCTGTGGCCACTTCACCTACTGCATACTTTGGAATGTGGGAGGAAACCAGAGCACTCAGAAGAAACCCACAAAAACATAGGAATGACATGCCGACTCTGCACAGAAGGCACCTCAGTCGAGAATCAAACCGGGGAACCTCTTGCTGTGAGGCAACAGTGCTATCCACTGTGCCACCCCTGGATAATGTGAATTTTTTTTATGAGAATGTGCAAATTCTGAATAGCTATGAATTGTAACATATGCAGGCTTGCTATGCTTATTTTGTAAGATCCCTTTTAACATGGGAGACTTGCACCAGGTTTAGTATTTTTAAAAAGATTCCAATGTTAGCCAGAGTTATGTGTCTGAGTGAAAGCAGACCAATATGATTTGCAAAGCAAGTCACCAAGTAGTGGTTAATTGACCACACAGAGTTGTGGCTTGCTTTAAACAACATAATTGTGCATTACTTGAGGTAGCCTTTTCTCTTATGTGGTTAGAGTTGCATTCCTCAGTTATAAACTGCACAATATAACAATATTGCATAAACCTACTTCACGCATCTGTCATGCTGATGGGAACTAGCAAAAAAATAATGCTATGGCATACAGCACACCTTTATTAGTTTTGGTAAGCATTCCTTTATAGTAGCATTTGCCATCAGTCCCATTAGTTATGTCATCTCACCTGTGAGTGTGATGGCTTTGATTTTAAAATAACCCTATTGTATACCAAAATAGTGTCTGTTGTCTAGTGCATCAGAATAGTGTGGAGGTGTCTGTTTCATGGTGTTTGTGTGTGTGTGTACGTGCACTCGCACGCCCGCATTTGTACATGTTCAGTAAATGGCTTAGCTATAGTTTGTGCCATTTAACTGGTGGCTCTTTATTACTTGCACTTAAATCCTCTGATAGGATTTTTTTTTAATTAAAAGTTTGTAATATATATTTGAGGTATCTAGTGGTGCATTTTTGTGTGTGGCTGGCTGTTGAGTAGTAGCAGACAGTTTAGTAATATTTCCCATTTGGCTAAATGGATCTCTCTTGCATTTGTAACAATTTACATTGACCAAAATTATGTTGTTTAGCCAGTTAAATAGCAGCATTTGATTGCTGGTTTAGAACCAGTACTTAAACGTTTTTTCCCAATAGAAAAAAAAATCCACAGTAAATCTAATAAACCTCCGTAATTTGCAATTCATACCATCGGTGACATAGTTTTACATTTGCTTTGACTAGAACATGTACTTTCCGAAAATAAGTGGTGTCTAAAAGGAGGATTTTAGCACTTCTCTGTCCCATAACTGGGTAAGCAGGTATGGAAGACACCTCAGGGTATATAAAATTCCAGTATGAATATCATTCCATGCATTATCGATACATAACAGAGAGGTGTATAATTATTTAGTAATGCATGGAGTGGTAGTGTTTATGCTCCGATATCCAGAGAAAGACAAATCAGTTAAGCACTTCTGTAGCAAGAGAAGATGAGGTTTATGGATGTGGTGAGAGAGGACATGCAGGTGGTCGGTGTGACAGAGCAAGATGCAGAGGCCAGGAAGAAATGGAATGAGATGATTCGCTGTAGCGACCACTAACTGGAACAGATGGAAGAAGACTTGTATGTTAAGCACCCTCAGCTTCAGTTGTCAAGATTGTATTGTGCTAGGTAGTTAAATTTGCCAGTACTGGCCAGCAAATGACAGCGGCAGAATAAAAAAAATAAATTAAAAAAAAAAAATAGTTTCCGTTTGCTGTCTGTGCCAGTAATGTGTCCCTGACTTTTTCTAACCTGGCAGAATCTCTTACTGTTCCTTTCTGACAGCACTTAAGTGCTTTATGGCTTTGAAAGCCGACGTAGCACTTGACTAATTTTTTTCTTTAGTAAATATTGCATGAGATAAATCTACATGCACTACTAAGAATTATGATCTGGTCTCTTTTCATAATCCTTTATTATATGCTCTCAAGGTGGATATCAAGATTCATCTCTTGAGCTTCACTTTCAAGGTGAATTTCTCTGCATCCATGCCCCAAACATATAAGTTAGTTATGATTGGAGAACTGCTCATAATCCTCAATATTGTTAACCAGTTCAGTGTTTATAACTGTATCCTGTGAGTTTGTGTATGTAATGTAATATATACATACTTATAAACATTTTCCAGTAATAGCATAAAATAAGTCAGATTGGTTTGTAAAAGTTTTTACACATACCCTCAGTGTTGAAATTTTGAAACCCTACCAGAGTTTGACTTTGAAGACATGCATAACTACAAGGATGTAATATGTTTGATAATGGACTAATTCATTATAGCTCACCTCTCTCCGATGATATGTATGAAATACAGTTTGTAAAAACACAAAATCAAATTGCTTTCATGGAGGGGGGACTGTCAACCTGTCTGTGTTGTGGAGGAAGTTGCATACTCTCTACTGCAATATAATAAATTCCATGGTCACTGTATCTCGGGGGAAACTAATGTAGCAATCTCAGAAAAAAAGGACTTGCGTAATCAGCTATGGACATTTGGGCTGCAATGAAACAGTCAAAATCCACACTTTTTAATCCTCACATCCCATGCAAGTCAGTCATTTGGACTTTGATTTTCATGTACTTGACCATAGCTCTCAACCAATCAGGGGCAAATCGCAACAGAATCTGGGACAAATCCAAAAATAATTGGACAATTAGGGTCACTTTTAAAATATTAGTGCTATTAATTTGAAACCTTGACAGAATAAGGTAATGTGAATTGATCTACATTTTCTGAAGTAAAAGAAGTCTACAAGACTAACTATTGTCATTATTTATTAAGTGCAATTCACCAGCCGTTCTCCAAAAGTCACAATTGTTAGGAGAGATTAAGAGGGGCAGAGCTAAACTTTGAGTCAAAACCAGGGACAGTTGAACGGTATGAACTTGAGGTTCTTTGGAGGAAATGGAGGTGACATAAAATGTGTAAGTCCATGTGAAACTAGTTGAGGCTTTTCGTTTAACCCCTTAGTTATGGGTGCCGTGTTATTGCAGCTGTCTGGGAAAAGGTGACATTCACATTTGTCAAGGTAACTAGTTTGTGTCTTTATTTTAAAATTGGTATAGAACAGTTTTATTTTAAAATCATTATTCTTTCAAGGCTAGAGGCTTAGAGCAGCTGATTTCATTTCTTACCCAGTCATTTAACTAGAGATGCCAAGAGAAGCAGATGATTCAGACTTCAGTGACGCTTTTCATTGGCAGGTATTCCTTTTAATATTTACTATCAGGAAGCCGGGTATGTCTGGGAAGTGGTAACAGTGCACAGTGCCTATGAACATGATTACGTTCATGTTTGTCAGTTACTCAGACCTGGGCAGGGGGAGTGGCTATGAATGATAATGGCAACAAGTTGAAATGTAGTGATGTAGCAATGATTCCTTTTACTTTTGTGATGATCATCAAAAGTGTCTGTCTTTCAGAGGAAGGAAGTTGTGTATGAAACAGAAGGTAGTTACATTATCACAGTCAAATAATCCTTAGCATGATTTATTGTAAGCTGGGAACAGTGTACATATGACCGAGTACCAAGTTGAAGTACATTACTGTGGCTGGTTGATCACAATCTTAACTATAGAGGGGCACACAGAGGGTGCCTGCCTCTAGGTGGGATAGGAATGTAGTTGTTATATGAAAGCATAGGGTAGCTGTATGATCACGTTTGAGTGATCATTGACATGTCTTATCCATGGGCGGGGCGGGGTGGCAGGTATATGCATCTGAACAACTTCTAAAGTGTGCACAGAAAGTTTTTTTTTTTTAAAGGTAAGCCATGTGTGAATATATAGAGCCGTTGTATGTTCACTGTGACATCGTTAATGTAACTTTTGGGTCAGTTTACATGTATCTGAGAGCAGCAAGTTGAAATGCATAATTCAGTTTCTTTTTCTTCACACTCAGAGTTGTGCACAGAAGGTGGTTGTTTGGGGGCAGTGGTTGAAGCACGGAAGGTGGCTGTTTTGGGGGGGTGGCAGTGGTTTGAAGCATGTTATGTATAAGAACCAGATGATTACATGATCACGGTGAATGGTCTTTGATATGACTTGTTAGTGGAAGTGTATATGACTCAGTGTGACAAGTTGTAATGCAGTGCAGTGAACATAATGCCTTTCATTTTCAGAAGTACACTCAGAGAGGCCAAATTTTGAAGAGGGCAGTCTTTGTATGAAAGCAAGGGACAGTTACATAATCACTTTGAAATTATCAGTGCTACAGCTCAAAAAGATGTTAGCAGGTGTGTTTGACAACAACAACCTAAAATGCTTTACAGTGAATATGATGCCTATATGCCTTCATTGTCAGATACTGCACCCAGTCCCACCACTGTTATTGTATGTGGGTGAAGGAGCTGAAGCTGGTGTTTGTTGTAGTTTGGAAATGCACTGAAGGCTGTAGCCATATTTTGGTTTTTAAGTTTTGTATAATTTCTCACGCTGTCTAATGCAGATCCCTTTAGATTCAGTTCAAAACAAACATGCTCATCTATACTTTTTTTCACACTGGTGAATATACAGTTAGTAAAATGATATATTTTGCTTTTGTAATGTAAGTTTTAGAAATACTATTTATTTGCCACTGAAAGTGATGTTTTTAGTATTTAAGATGTTGCAGATAAAAGGGACAGTAGTTGTGACCATCCCCCAGAAATTCAACATGACGTTATTTTGTTAACTCTTTACCTAACAGCACAATCTAACTGCAGTTTATGACTGAATGTATGGATTTGCCATCCTAAAAGGTTTTACTGGAAATTGTAAAATGTTTTCATGGCATAACACACTATTAACAATCTCCATGAGTATGCTTGTATGGCTTTTAGAACATGCTGGATTGACAGACTGCATTATAGTCAGTTTTCATTGAGTGTGAGTATTTAAAACATCTGCGCTGTGGGTGTTGGCACAGTCCAGCTGTGTTTACTGTGTTGCTAAAGTTGTGCAAGTAAAAGTTATATGTGTGTGTGTGTCTATGTATGTATATATATCTATATATATATCTATATATATATATATATATATATAATGTGTTTGAGCGCACATGTGTGTGCCGTTTGCATAAATTGCTGAATTCCTACCTCCCCTTAAACCTCACTTCTCCTTCAGAACATTTTCTGCATGTATTAGCCCCAGAAATTGTTTATTTCTATGAAATTTGCTCCTTCCATTTTCCAAAACTCCCACCCCCAGTTATTTTTGTTATTTGCAATATTCAGTACTTCCTTTATATTTGATTTACATTTTGATTTCCATTTTCTAGTAATTGCCTTTTGACCACTAACAGTATTCAATTTTAAGATCTTAATTTGCCTAGGCAATTCAGATTCTATGTCTCAGCTTAAAAGAATCATAACCATATTTACTATGTGCCCCCCACCAATATTTCTGTCAAAGTACTCTGCAGGGAAATTTTTTAAATCATCCAACTTGTTACATTCCCAAAAACATGCTTCCATTTTCTTCTCTTGTATATTACATTTCCAACATTTGTCATCTACTTAATGAAAAATCCCCTGAAGTTACTTGGAGAAAAATGTAGGTAGACGTTTGATATTCCGAGACTTGGCAAGACTGAATACTTATGAGAACTTAAATATGCCAAGTCGGAGACTACTGTTCCTGTGAGCAGTCCCTTTTTTCAGAGGTATGGCAGTATATAAGGACAGGTAGTGTGGGGCTTGTCCCCTGCAAAAAACAGCTTTATAGGAGAACAGCAATGTTCACCATTCACTGATGTCCTTCAAGAATGCAACTGCAGTCATAACATGTGGGTTGTCCTGCCTCAGGCAGCCCTCGGTCGGCTGGATTCCAAAGTCTGGGTCCGACGTCGGCTGATGTCGCATTTCTCTCCGACGTCAGAGCGGCTGGAGTACATAAGCATCAGCCGACGCCATTTTCTTCAGTCTTTCTTGCCGTGCGGTGCCCGAAGCAGAAGCAGTTCGCAAGTGCGGTCGGTCAGCTCCTGTATTCTACGATACGAAGTCATCAAAAGCTAAGTACCCCGTTGGGGACCTTTTCTTGCCTCAGCCGATGTCAGAAATTACTGAAAAAGTTAACAATTGTCTTTTTTGTGGTAAACAAATACCTCATAAGGATTTCCACTCTTACTGCCTCCCTTGCCTGGGCCCAGACCACGACGTCTCGGCCTGTTTAGCCTGTGCTCGCTTCAACAAGCGCACTCTCAGGCACCGGGCGGAGTTCGCTGAAGATTTTTTCGGCGATAAATTTGCCTACAACATGCCGTCTGATCTTCCGACATCGAAAACTCCCAAAAAGCGAAAAGACCGGGACCGACATCCTCGGCCCGCGTCTACCACCGACTCCACACCAAAACCTAGCGCGAGTGCTCCGGTTCCCTCTGAGACGGTCTCTCCACCGCTCCAAACCGAAGACACCGCATTACTGACGACTCCGATTCCAGACATTACTCCGCCAGTTATAGACTTTCCTCCGGGTACCGAAACCGAGGAAATGCCCGAGACCATTGCTGTAGACAAGGTCACTCCTGCACGTGGAGCTGCCAGGCCTCCTATGGCCATGTCTATTAAGGCCTACACTAGGGCTAAGGCAGCCAGCAAAACAAAGCATATTACTTCTAAATCCTTACCCCAGCCGACTCCGGAGACGCAAATTATGTCCATGGCTGCTGATTTCATTTCCATGATTAGAGGTTCACAGGCCCATCCTGAGAGAGCATCCCAGCCTCCTCCTGATAAAAGGCCCCGGGTTGAACCCTCTGACCCTACTCCTTCAGATGAAGACTCTGAGGGCTCTGTCCACTCTGATAGCCAGGAAGAGCTCTTCCAGACCTAGGAGGACTCGGATGCAGAAGATTCCATCCCTTCGGTCTCCCCTCCTGAGGATATTTATTTTGGGGAAGTTCTGCACACCATGAGGGAACATTTCAAGTGGCAGGGTCAAGAATATTCTGATTCTAGGAAACGCCTTAGGACTTTCCTTAAGAAGCCTCAGCACAGGCCCTTAGCTATTCCTCCTGTACTTGATGTTCTGGATGATTTGTATTCTGACTCTAGTGCTACCCCTGATTCTCTTCCTCCTGCTCCAGCCAAGCCAGACAGGTATTACAGGGTCCCAGAAACTCATTCCCATTTATTCAGGGCCCATAATGCTGATTTGGAAACTATTTCACAGGGGCCTAAAGGAGTTTCAGCCTCCACCTCAAAAAATCCTTTGCCCTCCAACAGGGAAGCAAGGTCATTAGAGAGATGGGGCAAAAAGGTTTACAAATCCACTACCTTATCTTCTTCTTCTTCTTCTTCTTTCGGCTTTTTTCCCGGTTAGGGGTCGCCACAGCGGATCACCTTGTCCGCACATTGAATGGCAGTGGAGTTTTACGGTGTCGAGTTGCCAGCCCGGCGCCCAACCTTCTACAGAAGGCACACTCACACGCACACCTAGGGCCAATTTAGAGTGTCCAATCCACCTGCAGCATGTCTTTGGGATGTGGGAGGAAACCGGAGCACCTGGAGGAAACCCACGCGACCACAGGGAGGACATGCAGACTCCGCACAGAAGGCACCCTAGCCGAGGATCGAACCGGAGAACCTCTTGCTGTGAGGCAGCAATGCTAACCACTGCACCACCGTGGCCGCCCCTATCCACTACCTTATCTATGAGAGCTTTAAATTGCCTTTTCCATATGTTACAATATCAGGATTATTTCTTAGAAGATTTACAAAAAACATTAGCTTCTCCTGATCCTTTAGACAGGAAGACTTTGCAGGAAGCTGTACATAACACTCAGCAAGTAAGCAATCACTTCCTGCAGTGTGGATATGATGCACTGGAAGCTTCATGTAGGGCAGCTATGACAGGGGCAGTGATTCGTAGACATGCTTGGTTAAAAGATCAACCTCTACCAGATCATGTAAAAGCAAAACTTCTGGATGCACCTTTGGAAAAGAACAAGCTCTTTGGTGCAAATGCTAAGGATGTGTTAAAGACCATCGAAGAAAAAGCAAAATCAGTTCAGACTGTGAAAGATTTCCTCCAAGTTCAACCCCCCAGATTCAGTAGGAATTGGCCTTCAAAAACTGGTCCTTTCCTAATCCAGAAAAGTTTCAAAGGGGTAAGAACAGACGTGGCGAGGAAGAGGCCAATACAGAGGCCCTTACAGGGGCGACAATGGCAGCCAGGAAACCAAAGAAGTGGCAGGGGTTTCACCTGCCCAACAACCACAAACTCAATGACTTTCCTCTACTACCTACCAGGGAACAACTAGAAGCTCCCTTGGGGAAATTATCTCTGTTTGCAAAAACTGGCACAGACTGACAAAGGACAAATGGATTTTGGACATTATAGACCGAGGGTACAGGTTTCATTTTCATACCTTACCAAGAAAACAAGGCATGCCAAACCTACCACAAAATCAAAGGGCAGAGGCTATCAAGCAAATCACTCTGCTGACTCGAATGAAAGCAATAGAAAGAGTTCCACAACAAGAACAAGAACAGGGGTTTTACTCAAGACTGTTCCTTGTTCCAAGAAAAGAATCTCAGTGGAGACCAATACTGGACTTGTCCACATTAAACACCTTTCTCATAGTACCAAAGTTCAAAATGCTGACTCTACAGCAACTCCTTCCCATGCTGGGCAAGGAGTCGTGGCTGATTACTCTGGACCTCAAGGAGGCATACCTGCATGTCCCTATCAGACACAGCTGCAGAAGATACCTCAGATTTCTTGCAGGGCCAGAGCATTATCAATTCTCAGCATTGCCATTTGGCTTATCTACTGCGCCCAGAGTATTTACGAAATGCCTGGCTTCAGTAATTGCTCATTGCAGGCTCCAGGGTATACAAATTTACCCGTACCTGGACGACTGCCTCATACAAGCGGACGACAAATTGATGTTGACAAAAAACCTGGATTATGTCATACGATTACTTCAAGCTCTGGGATACACAGTCAACTTCCAAAAGTCAAGACTGCAGCCATCCCAGCAAATAATCTTCTTAGGAGCCAAACTAGACACAGCCTCTCAGATGGCTTACCTGACAGAAGACAAGCAAGAGAAGTTGACTCATTATTTCAAAGGTTTAGCAAAACTCACCCAGATGACTGCAAGGAGATTCCTACAGGCCCTGGGTTACATGGCATCCTGCATTCTACTGGTTCCATTAGCAAAACTACACATGAGAAAGCTTCAATGGTACCTAAAAAGCATTTGGTCTCAACACAGCAACAACTTGGAGACAATCATACCACTCATTCCATGCCTACAAAAGGAATTCCTATGGTGGGCCTCGGTGAGCCAGGAAAACACAGGTATGTCATTCAAAAACCACAGATAACACAGACCATGACTACAGACGCCTCAGACCTTGGCTGGGGGGGCGCACATGGAAGGCAGGTGTATACAAGGACAATGGTCTCCAAAGGAAACACATCTGCATATAAACCAAAAGGAAATGCTGGCAGTAATGCATGCCATCGAGGCTTTTCAACACCAACTCCAGCAAGGCCATTTAATGATACGGACAGACAACACCACTGTGATGTGGTACATAAACAAGCAGGGGCACCCACTCTTACCCTTTTGCAGACTGACGATGCAGCTTTGGGAGAAATCACTGAGCCTAAACATCCAGTTACAATCCCAGTTTGTTCCAGGAAAAGACAATGTGTTGGCAGACAGCCTAAGCAGGAATTTCACAGATCCACACGAGTGGAGGTTACATCCGAAGGCCTTCAGACAACTCACTTCGACATGGGGCAAGCCAGAAGTGGACCTATTTGCCTCTTACCTCAACCATCTTCTACCAAAATTTTGCACAAGGACATACCATCCAAAAGCTTGGAAAATAGATGCCCTCTCATTCAACTGGAACTCCCTAGCAATCTATGCATTCCCACCTCTGCCACTGATGACCTCAGTATTACTAAAGATCAAAGCAGAGAAGTCCAAGGGAATCATAATAGCTTCGGATTGGCCAAGACAACACTGGTACCCACTACTATGGAGCATATGTCACACCAGGAGGTGGGCCCTCCCTCAGTGGCCTCTACTTTTGACTCAACACAATTTCGAAACACTGCATCCAAACCTTCAGACACTGCAGCTAACAGCCTGGGAGATCCCATAAATAACTTCAGCTTATCTCTCTCCAAGGAAGTTCAGCGGATACTAACAGAGGCTCAAGACCATCCACCAGAAAGGTTTACTTAGCAAAGTGGAAAAGATTCAGCAATTGGAATACCAGCAAGGGACATGATGCATCATTGCTGAACATCCCACTTATCTTGGAATATTTGGCAGATATGTTAAAGAACGGCCTCTCATATTCTTCCATAAAGATACATGCATCTGCTATTTCAGCTAGATACAACACTGTTCCTCCTGTTTTCTCTCACCCCTTACTAAGACAATTCCTCAGGGGAATCAAGAACATTAAGCCACCAAGAAAGGCCCCAGTGCCAGCCTGGGACCTCAATTTTGTCTTAGAAAAACTGACTCTACCTCCTTTTGAGCCAGCAGCTTCAGTTGACTTGCAATTTCTCTCATGGAAGACAGCTTTCCTGTTGGCAATTACCTCAGCAAGAAGGGTTTCGAGCTACAGGCCCTAATGGCAATACCACCCTTTATTATTTTCCACAAAGACAGGGTTTCATTAAGGACCAACCCTACTTTTATGCCAAAGGTGGTATCTAGGGTTTCTCTAAATCAAGCCATTCATCTGCCTGCTTTCTTCCCCAATCCTGAGAATAAGGGGGAAAGACTTTTGCATACCTTGGACATTCACAGACAACTTCGATACTACCTGGACAGAACCAAGGCCAGTAGGAAGTCTGAACAACTTTTTGTAGCTTACGCCCCTGCAGTGCAAGGAAAAGCAATTTCAAAACAGACTATTTCTAAATGGATTGGGCATTGCATCAGATTCTGTTATTCCTTTCATGGAAAGACTGTTCCAGCCAATGTCAGACCACATTCCACCAGAGCTACAGCCACCTCTACAGCATTTTTAAGAGGGGTGCCTACCAAGGACATTCTAGAAGCTGCTACATGGAGCTCCGTGCATACATTCTCCAAGCACTACAATCTCCCTCTATATTCCAGATCCAGAGCAGGCTTTGCTTCGGCAGTCCTGCAGGGTTTGATTGCCACACTATCTCTTTCCTAGTGCATACCTCCTCCCCCAGCTAAGCTATGGTATTCTACCCACATGTTATGACTGCAGTTGCATTCTTGAAGGACACAGTACAGTTTTGTACCTACCATAAATGTAGATGTCCGATAGACATGCAACTGCAGTCGGATTTTTCCTCCCTCCATACCCCAATATGCCTAGGGTCCACTCCTATCCCTGTTACTCTTAGCTGGGGATATCTGTTATGGTGTATTTGTTTTATTGCTCATTTATTTGTTTGGAATCCTATTTTTGTCTTCCAAATTTGATTACAGCCTTCCTTGGAGGGCACCTGGCATCTGGGGCAAGAAACACTGAAGAAAATGGCGTCGGCTGATGCTTATGTACTCCAGCCGCTCTGACGTCGGAGAGAAATGCAACATCAGCCAACGTCGGACCCAGACTTTGGAATCCGGCCGACCGAGGGCTGCCCGAGGCAGGACAACCCACATGTTATGACTGCAGTTGCATGTCTATCGGACATCTACATTTATGGTAGGTACAAAACTGTACTTTCTCCTGTATTTTTGGTATTTTTTAAATGATGAGGCTTGCACTTAAGTCTCAAATTGCAGTCGAGAGCCATAAAAAATACTAGTACAAACACTACCATGCAAAAATTCAAAACCTTCAGGATTTTGTTGCATGTTTGGGAGACTTGCAAATTTCTTACCATTTTTGCTTTCTAATTTGTCTATTTTTCACAGTCTTTAAGCATCAATAGGGGAAGTTATGATAGTTATCATGTAACATGTCATAAGCCATACTAATTATCCTATTTTAGCTGCATCCTCAAATAAAAACTGCACCAAGGCTAGTCTTTCACTTAGCACTCCCCTACCATTTTGTGTTTGATCATACTTTGCCTTCCCCATCAGGAACTGATAATTTCTTTTCTTCACTACAAAATTCTGCTTAGCTTCCCCCAACTCATTTACATTTCCTTCTAAAGTTATTTGCTGCCAGTACCTTGGGTCAGATGTCATCTTTTCCATCTGGTTCAAACCTGTACGTTATCGGATCCATCTTGGAACTAATGCCAGCCGATTTCCAAGACAGCTCTGCCTCCTAAACCCATAATCCTCTGCTTCACTAAAACAACACCAAATCGAGTTTGCCACCGTTCATGACAGCAGCTCAGCCAATTGCTCCTTCTTTGTATTCATTTTTTGGACCAGGTTTAATTGCCTGTCTATCTGGTTTGTTGAATTGGTGTTAGTGTAGTGTTTATTTATAGTTAGCAATGATGTTGGTTAGTATTGTAGGGTAGTGTAGATGTGTTTCCTGCCTTTTGGGACTTGTATAGTGTGGTGGTGGTTGGGTTTTTTTGGTACTTTTAGGTTTCGTGGATAAAAGCTTCAAAAAGTGTTTCTTATGGTCATAAGCTTCCTTCCCAGGATGCTAATAACCATTGTGTGTACTGCTTCGGGGCTGTTCACCTGGACTCCCCTTGTGCTATTTGTGAGGGCTAATCTCATGCAGTTGAGTCATGTTCATCCTTAAAGATATTTTTCCCTCAAGGGTCTCTTTGTTGGCCTTCTCCAGTAAGGGTGAAAAGTCTGGTCACAAGCAGTCTAAGGACCCCACATCATCTAAGGGAGACCATAAGTGGTCATCCCTTTCTTCCACCTTTGTTTCTGGCCAGCTGAATCCAAAATACTCAAGACCTTCAGATCTTCTAGTGGCCTTGGCACCACCATGGGCTCTTGCGCCTTGGAGCTGATCACCTTTGGGGCTGGTGTGCTGAAGCTGGCCTCCTTGGCTTCACTGCCTTGGAGCCAATCACCTTTGGCTTCACTGCCTTGGAATTGTTCCCGTTCAGGTACAGTCCCTGGCAAACCACCCTCCCTTCCCAAATGATTAGTGTTATGAGCTCTTTCTTGGTGAAGGAAGTTCCTTCGGAACTGGCATCTACCTGTTTTTCTCCCTCACCTCTCCTGAGTCCTTTCCTTTACCACCTCGGATCCTAGCTTCCCCAGATCGGACCCTCAGACAGATTTGTCTAGTTGGCAGTCTTCCAAAGCCCTATTTGGTGGCCTCGTCAGATGTTCGTGTTTCACTGTTGCAGTCATCACTGTAGGGTTCTTCCTGCCGGCAGGCAGTCCTCGGTCAGCCAGAATCCCAAAGTCTGGGTCCGGCGTCAGCTGTTCAGTCATGCTCCCTGACGACAAAGCGCTAGGCGTACAAAGCTGCCAGCCGACACCATGTTCTCCAGTCTTTTCTTGCCGTGCGGTGAAAGCAGTTCGCAAGTGCAGGTCGGCTGACTCCGGATATTTTTTCGTGCTTCAGTCCGAAGACTGACTTCTTCTCAAAGCTGAGTACCCCGTTGGGGAAACTTTTTTCTTGCTCCAGTTCGATGTCAGAAAAAGTTAATTGCATTTCTTGTGGGAAGCAAATACCTCATAAGGATTTCTATTCTTACTGTATTCCTTGTTTAGGCCCTGACCACAACGTAGCTAGTTGTCGGTTTTGTGCTAGATTTAACCAATGTACGATTAAGCGGAGGTACGATTTTGCTTTTCACTACTTTGGCAGGCGATTTAATTATAAAATGTCGTCGGACACGCTTCCGACTACCGGAGTTCACAAACGACGCAAGGATAAGGACAGGCCTCCGAGGTCCAAATCAGACGACGTTTTACAAGCAGAGCCAGCTACAGGTTCGGCCGTCATCAGTGAGGCGCTTTCGCAGCCCCTGTCGTCGGCCATTTCAGAATCGATTGCCGAAACAGACTCCCACAAGGAGCCAACTAGGCCTTTGCATACTCCAGCTGCAGGACCTTCGGACAATGCTCCCTCTGATGGGTCCGGAGTGACTGTGCAGGTACCGGCTTCCGAGGGGGTTTTCAGGCCTACACAGCTTCTGATAAAGGCAAAGCCAAAGACAAAGGCAAAGACTCCTTCTAAATCTAAGACACCAGCCCAGGCCTGTTCTGATCCAGGACCCAAATCTCAGAAACAGCTACTTAAAATGGCGGAGGACTTACTAACCATGATTAGGGGTTCACACCCCCCTCCAGACAAAAGGCCAAGGCAAAAATTGGATTATGAATCTTCTGATCTGGCATCTATTTCATCAGTGTCTTCCTCTGAACAGGAATATACTTTCCCTCCTTATGAGGATTCTGATGCTGAGGAAATCCATTCCATGAGCTTCTCCCCCTGAGGATTTTTCTTTTGGGGAAACTTTACATGACATGTGGGAACATTTTCACTGGGAAGGACTGGAGTACTCAGAATCTAAGAGAAGACTTGGGGATTTCCTTCTTCTTCCCCAACATAGACCCCTGGCTATTCCCCCTATTTTGGATATTGTGGATGATGCCTTTTCTGAGGCTAATTTAACTCCTGACTCATTTCCTCCAGCCCCTGCTAAGCCCGACCGATATTACAGGGTCCCTGACTCACACCTGTTCCTTTACAAAAATCCTACTGCTGATCCAGAAACCATTTCTCAGGGTCCTAAGGGGGTTAAAGCCGCCTCTGCTAAAAACCCTATTCCGACAGATAAGGATTCTAGAGCTTTGGAGAGATGGGGCAAAAAAGTGTACACTTCTGCTACTTTATCTATTAGGGCTTTAAATTGTCAATTTCATATGCTAAAATATCAGCAATTTCTACTGTCTTACGAAACAAAAGTTAGGTACCATTTCTGCATGTGCAGATAAGGAATTACACGATTTGATACATGCAACTGAACAAGTGGGGGGAAGTATGGTTTACACTGTGGTTTTGATGCCTTGGAGGCTTCATGCAGGGCGGCTGCCTCTGGCACAGTCATTAGAAGGCATGCTTGGTTAAAGGAGCAAAACTTACCTGATCAAGTGAAAGCAAAGTTACTGGATGCTCCTGTTCAGCATAATGTTTTGTTTGGGTCTAAGGCTGAAGAGGTGATAAAGAAAATGGAGGATAAGGCAAAATCCATGCAAACGGTTAAGGATTTCTTACAAGTTCAGCCCCCAAGATTTAGCAGAAATTGGCCAACTAAAAATTGGTCCTTTCCCAGCTTGGGCAGGCATCAGAGGGGTAGATATAGGCGTTCCAGAGGGAGTACCCAAGCACAGACTTTTAACAGATCTAGACAGTGGAGTGCTTCCACCCCCAGGGGTGGAGAGGACAGACCTCAATCATATAGAAAACGGGCTCAATGACTCCCCCTACATGGCTCCAGGAACTTCTCTCCTGGAAGCCCCTCTAGGAGGAAAACTCTCTCTTTTTCAACAAAATTGGACTTACATAACCCAAGACAAGTGGGTTCTGGATGTAGTTTCAAGAGGTTACAAATTCCACTTTCATACCTTGCCAAGACTAAACGGATGGCCAGACCTACCAAAACACCAATAGGCAGAGGCATTTAAACCAGGTGGGATCCCTCATGGCTATGAGGACCATAGAACTGGTTCCACAATCGGAGACTGGGCAATGCTTTTACTCAAGGCTCTTCCTAGTTCCCAGAAAGCAAAATTCATGGAGAACTATCCTGGATCTCTGTCATAAACACCTTCCTGGAGATACCAAAGTTCAAGATGCTTACTCTGCAGCAGCTCCTGCCATTGTTGAGCAAAAATGCATGGATGGTGACATTGGATTTAAAGGAGGCTTACCTACACATCCCTATCAGACAAGAGTGCAGAAAATACCTCAGGTTTAAGGCCGGCTCGAAACATTACCAATTCTCTACGCTGCCCTTTGGCTTGTCTACTGCACCCAGGGTCTTTACCAAGTGCCTGGCACCAGTAGTGACTTATTGCAGACTCAAGGGAATTCAAATTTACCCTTATCTGGATGACTGCTTATTCAAGCAGACAGCAAGGATGTCTTACTCCAGCACCTGGAATTTGTTCAAAATCTACTCAAGTACCTGGGATTCACTGTGAACATAAAGTCAAATTTGACACCCACACAACAGATAACTTTTCTGGGTGCTCTTCTAAACACAACAACCCAGATGGCATTCCTGACATCCGAAAAACAACTGCAGCTGGCTTCAACTTTCAAAACCTTGGTGTTAATAACTCAGCTAACTGCAAGGAAATTCCTGCAGGCTTTGGGTTACATGGCCTCCTGCATCCTTCTCATACCAAATGCAAGACTACATATGAGAAAAATACAATGGTACCTAAAAAGTGTATGGTCCCAGCATTGCCACAGTCTAGACACACAGATTGCTGTCTTGCCTTGCCTACAAAAGGAATTCCATTGGTGGACCATGGCATGTCTTCACAACAAAGGGAAAACCTTCAGTCTGCCTCCAGCCAGCCAGGTGTTAACCACGGACGCCTCGGATTACACATGGGGAGCCCACTTGCAGGGAAAAGGTCTGCAAGGTTTTTGGACAGAGGATCAGAAGCACCTACATATCAATTTAAAAGAGATATTAGCTGTACAGAATGCCCTCTTGGCTTTCAGGGATCTTCTACAACCAGGACAACTACTGATACGGACAGACAACACCACAGTTATGTGGTACATAAACAAGCAAGGGGTTCACACTCCTACCCCCTTTGCAGACTAGCCATGATTCTGTGGAACACAGCTCTAGCTTGCAAAGTGGATCTACAAGCTCAGTTCCTGCCAGGAAAACAAAATATTCTGGCAGACAGCCTGAGCAGGAACCTGTCAGACCCACACGAGTGGATGCTAGACTCCCAAATATTCAAGATGATTACAGAAGCCTGGGGCTGCCCGGATATAGATCTATTTGCATCCCCCCTCAACCACCAGTTACAGATTTTTTGCACAAGGACATTTTATAAGCTAGCATGGAAAGTGGATGCACTATCATTCAGTTGGAGAAACCTCTCTGGGTATGCCTTTCCGCCACTACCTCTTCTTCCACGGGTGTTACTAAAGATCAAGCAGGACAAGCCCAAGATGATGATTTTACTGGCCCCAAATTTGCCTTGTCAATTTTGGTACTCAACACTGATGAATCTACCCAGGAGCCTCCTTGGATTTTACCTCTGATTCCAAATCTTTTGTCCCAACACCAGACCCGGGTTCTGCACTCTCATGTCAAAACTCTCAGCCTGGCTGCCTGGCGAATTCAGGGTCTATGATTAATCCTTTCCTTCCCAAACAGGTCATGGATGTCATCTTAGAAGCCAGACGGCCTAGCACTAGCAAATCTTATACAGGTAAATGGAAGAGATTTTGCACCTGGATGCATGCTCAGGATTCGGATCCCTCTCATCCCTAATATCCCACTGATTTTACTTTACCTAACAGACATGCTATATAAGGGTTTATCCTTCTCCTCCATAAAAATACATGCCTTGGCTATCTCTGCACATTACAATACAGATCCTCCAATCTTTTCACATCCACTTCTGAAACAATATCTCAGAGGAGCAAATAATTTAAGGCCCCCTAGGACACCACTTATACCTGCCTGGGACCTCAACTATGTTCTGGAAAAAATCACTCTGCCTCCTTTTGAGCCTGCTGCCACATCTGATATTAAGTATTTATCATGGAAGACGGCTATCCTACTGGCTTTGACTTCAGCCAGGAGAGTCTCAGAGTTACAAGCACTCATGGCTGTGGAACCTTATATTATTTTTCACCAAGATAGGGTGTCTTTAAGGACTAATCCTACTTTCATGCCTAAAGTGGTTTCCAAAGTGGCTTTAAATCAAACTGTTCACCTACCAACTTTTTTCAATAATCCACAAAATAAAGGGGAAAGGATCTTGCATTCCTTCCATGTACACAGACAGCTTCGTTTTTACCTGGACAGAACCAAGGATATCAGGAAAACAGAGCAACTGTTGGTTTCTTATGCAACAAATTCCCAAGGCAAAGCTGTTTCAAAACAGACCATTTATAAATGGATTGCTCATGGAATCAGATTTTGTTACTCTCATCATGGAAAGCAAATCCCAGGAAAAATTAGGACTCACTCTACCAGAGCTTCTGATACTTCAGCTGCCTTTCTCAGAGGAGTTACCTACCAAGGATATTTTGGAAGCTGCAACTTGGAGTTCAGTGCATACTTTCTCTAAGCACTATAATCTCCCTCTTTAGTCTAAGTCTAGGGCAGGCTTTGCTTCTGCAGTCATGCAGGGCCTTCTAGCCGCCCCTTCTACTCTATAACCACCACCCTTTATCTCAGCTTTGGGATTCAACCCTACAGTGATGACTGCAACAGTGAAACATGATGAACGTAGTACAGTTGTGTACACTTACCATAAATGTAGATGTTCGAGTGTCTTCACTGTTGCAGTCTGGGTTACCCTCCCTCCTGCCCCCTCTTATACTTTCATTAGTGTGGTTTCCTACTTCACCCTTCTTCTGAGGTGTATTTGCTACAGGGTATGGGGTTGTTGTATGTTACATTTTTGTTTTACTATTAGCCTTCACTTTTGGGCATCTGGGGCAAGAAAAACTGGAGAACATGGCATTGGCTGGCAGCTTTGTACTCCTAGCGCTCTGACGTCAGGGAGCATGACTGAACAGCCGATGCCGGACCCAGACTTTGGGATTCTGGCTGACCAAGGACGGCCTGCCGGCAGGAAGAACCCTACAGTGATGACTGCAACATTGAAGACACACGAACATCTACATTTATGGTAAGTGTACACAACTGTACTTTCAGTCATTTCTGTCCAGTGGAAGTCTGAAGATATCCGATCTGGAGCAGCTGATGCAGCCCTATTTACACAGATGGAGTTAAGATTCCTCTCTCCAGCTCCCATCTCTTGGTTTCCTCCCTTGACCCATACAGATTTGAACAGGTAATTTTCCATTCTTTAGGATTGGAGCCAACAACCTGGCCAATTTTAATTCCAATCCCAACCTTGGTTTCCTCGACCCCAGTGTTGCAGGAGCTGGATGGACCCCAGAGCCAGCAGGTGGAGACATGGGTCTGCAGGTTGAGTTTGATCCCGGTGTGAGGGTTTTTCCTCAAGTTCAGTGTTTCTGCCTTTGATAAGTTCAGCGCTGAACTCCGCATTGGGACAGGGAGGAACGGGTTCAGATTCCTGTCCATCCATGAGGTCTTCAACCCTAGGTCTTTTGGTCAGGGAGGCTCAACTCCGCTTTTGACATCACAGAGAGTATGTTCCATCAGGAGAGTGAATGGTCTAGCACTACTTGTGGTTCCCTCTTCATGTCTGTGCCTGTCACCACTTCTTAGATAGATCTGGGACAGCCAGTCTCTCCTGTTTTCCAGGGCAGGAAGTCTCTGGCAAGGGGTGGTGCAAGAGGAAGTACCTAGACTCACTCAAGGAGTTCCTCACTGAGGAACTTGGAGAAAGGTTCCCCCAAACCCCCTCCCCCCCATAAAGACGGTCCTTTTGGCAATCTTTTGGAGCTTCTTTGCCAGTGTGAGGGCTGGATGCCAAAGCTCATTTTCCAGTGGAGTTTTTTTTTTAAGCCTTTGGGGTGGGCCCATCAATGTCCTGGGTGGTTCCCCCTCTGGATGTGCTTAGCTATTTGGGAGTGAAAGGAACTGGTATGGTGGAACAGATCCCCAAAAAGCCCAAGAAGATATGTGCGCCCCTCCCCCTAAAGTATTGGCATTACCTGTCTAAGGGTCCTGCCGTGGATGCTGTCATAGTGGCAGCTACCACCTGAAAGGACATCTTGGATTAGAGTTCCTTGGTTCGTCCATAAAATAGAGTCTCTGGCATTGAACCACTTAGGGATGCATGCTTACACCTCGGCCACCTTTTGCATAAAGGGAGTTGAATTATTTGGCTCACTTGACCAAGCTTTAGCGGGACATTGTGTTGTGGAAGTATTGAGCAGTGAAGACACAGCGATCTTCAGAAGCTCAGAATAGTCTGGAGACTCAACTCTCCACCCTTCAATCAATTTCCAACATGCCCATGCATTTGCTTTCCAACACAGCTGATGGCATGTACCGAATGCCTGGCAGTAGCATTGCTGTATATCACCATGCTTGGATGAGATTGTGTTACTTTGCGGACTGCTTTAAGGTACCCTTTGTTAAAGCCCTTTTGGATGGCTCCTCCCTTTTTGGGTTAAATGTTAGACACCTGGACCAGGAATGAGCAAGATAGGAGGATGCTGTGTGCCACTGTAGTTTCTTTTGCTACTCCTCAGTAAACCTTTTCTCGAAACCAAAAGGGGGAAAATTTCAGGAAATTGCAGCAGTCCTTTCAAGAGGCTCCTTCTGAGCATTCTATCCACAGTAGGGGGCAACAAGATCAGAAGCTGCCCTTGCAGCAGGGGTAGTCCGCATCACCAGGGCTTCCATGGAGTCTTCTCTGGGAGGCCTTTTGGGACCCTGAAATGTTGTCCAGCTTTCCTGCTGTGGAAGCAGTAGGGGGTTGATTGGCTCTACACCCGAAATCTTAGGAGACCACCACATCGGATGCATGGATCTTAAGAGTCTTAGTCAAAGGCTACTCAGTTCCACTTTTTTTAGAAGTTCATAGTATAACTTCCAAATGACTTCCAGGTGTTCCACCCTTTGCTGGCAAGCTGAGTAATCCAAGTGGTCCCACCAGACCAAGAAGGATCCAGGTCTACTAAAGGTTCTTTTTGGTCCCAAAAAAGAGCAAGGATCTCAGGACAATTTTAGATTTGAGCAATTTGAAATCAGTTTGTAAAGCACATCAAGTCCCAGATAACCACTGTGTAGTCCATTTTACTTCTGTTGAGGAAGGGCAACTGTATGTGCTCAGGAAATCTGAAGGATGCCTGCTGTAATAAAGATTGCAAGAAGGTCCAGGAGATTTCTGCATTTCTGCCTTGAGTTTGAGCATTACCAGTTCGGAGCACTTTCATTCTTTCCACCACCTCCCCCACGTGTTCACCAAGCGTATGGCAGTGGTAGCAGCCTGGCTCAGGTTACAGGCATTCCAGGTCTTTCTTTTCCATATGATTGGCTCATACCCACCCCCACGATCAGGGCCAGAGACACCCTGCTCCATCTTTGCAGTTCCTTAGGGATTATAGTCAACTCCCAGAAGTCCAATTTCCATCCAGTTCACCCCTTGGAATTTATAGGGTGCCATTTGGACACAGTATCCCAGATTGCCAAGCTTCCAAAATCCAGCGTATTGAACCTTCAGCATCTGGCAAGGTTTTTAATTGTGTGCAGAAAAACTCCAGGGTATTTTATTCTCAGACTTTTGGGCCACATGGTGACTACTGTTTGTTTGGTTCCCTTGGACAGGTATCAAATGAGGGCATGGCGTTCCACTGGTTATATTCATGTCATGTAATGGATTTTCCACTTTCCCAGAGTCTAATTTGATGCGATCAAATTCGTTGGTTTCTGGAGTCTCCCTTGATGTCCACTGGCTGACTGTTAGTTCTTCCCTTTCCTTGGGTTACCGTCATGATGGGCACCCCTCTGCTGGGGTGGAGGAGGTATTTCAATGAAAAGACTTACCCAGAGGACGTCTGCAGCTGAGGTCAACCTGCACATTATCGTCTGGGAGATGAGGGGAGCCCTCCTTGTATTACAGGCTTTTTAGGAAGTTCTCCCCAAGGGTGTTATTTCTGTCCAGACTGACAATATGTCAGTAGTTTGGTATGTGAACAAACGGGGGAGAGCCCCAATTTACTCTGTTTGACGGAGGCCACGAGGGTCTAGCAAAGGGCAATTTCATCTCAACGGTTTCTGATTGCAGTGATCATCCCAGGAAAATCCAGTTTCTTAGTGGACAGTTCAGGTAGGAGCTTTCTGTTTCTTCATGAGTGGTCCCTGAATCTGAGGGTTGCTGCTTGCATTTTTTCAGCCCTGGGGCATGCCGTGTTGTGACCTCTTTGCTTCTGTGTCCAGCACCAAGTGCAGCAGCAGCAGTTATACCTTAGATACTCCACACAATCACTCTGGGATGCTGCCCTGAATGCTTGGCCCCCGGGTCTTCTAAATGCTTACCTTCCAACCTCATTGATAATAGTTTCTTCAGAAAGTGGCTTGTTACAGAGTGACTGTAATCCTTATTGTTCCCTTTTGGCCTCACCGAGTGTAGTTTCCCTTGTGGTCTCCCCTGAGGTATTATTCTTAGGTCTTGGATCCCATTCCAGTTCTCACCCAGGGTGCTTGCATCCACCCAGTTTTCACACACACAAGTTAACTTCTTGATTTCTGCAGTTTTCTTGATTGCCAGTAATCCCAAACTTTCAGATAGTTCACACCTTAACTTCTTCCCCATAGTCAGCAACTTGAAAGGTGTATTGCTAATAAGTAGAAACTTTTGCCTTATGGGCTGTAGCTGTTAGGGTTTGGATCCCTTTTCGGCACCCTTGTAGGCTATCTTGGATTGTCTTGTGTCTTTTTGTACTCTGTTGTTAAAGTGCAGTTGAAAGCTATTTATAATTTTCTTATTGGTAGAGATAATACGCTATTGACTGCACTTAAGATTTCTAAATCCTTTCTTAAAGGGACTTTTATGCCGTCCTCTGGTGTGAGATCCTGTTCCACCTTGGGACTTGCCTTTTAAGCTTCAGGTGCTGGCTGTGCATCCTTTGGGACCTTCTGCTACTGTTGATGTAAAGTTGTCATGGAAAAATGAATTGTTAGTGGCCATAACCTCCGCCAAGTGTATCTTAGAGTTACGGGCCCTCTGTGCTGTGCTTTATCTGGTTTTCTGTCAAGACCGTGTGTCCGTCAGACTGGACCCTTCCTTTTTACTTAAGGTTGTTGTTGTATCTTTCGGCTTTTCCCGGTTAGGGGTCACCACAGCGGAACTCCGGTCCGCTAATGATTGGCAGTAGATTTTTACTAACCGACTTGCCAGGCCTGACTCTTCAACGAAGGTACGCCCATTCACGCACGTCTCCACACAGAAGATGCTTTAGCTGAGAATCGAACAGGATAACGTCTTACTGTGATGCGACAATGCTACCACAGCAGCACCACCTTTTTACTTAAGGTGGTATGAGAAAATAATTTTGAATCAGTTCATTCATTTGCCAGTCTTTTATTTCATAGGTTCATACAAGGCTATCTGCCCTAGGGCATTTATAAGCCTAGCCAGAGTGTGTTTGGCTTTCGCCACCCAATTTAAATTAATTTTACTATGCCCTTTTTCAAGGTTATTTTACTGTGCCTCTGTCTAGCAGTGACACAGAAATGATCCCCGGGGTAAACCTACAATCTCCCATCCACTCGTCAAGATTCTTCTTGAAGAGAGTCAGTGAGGGACTCTGCCTAATGTGGACTTGGATTCTATTCCAGAGTGAGGGGAGCCTCTGGGTTATGAATCTGTCCCTCCAGCATGTCCTATTTCTGTGCTGAGGTTCAAGTCCCTCGAGCGCGTAGCTTGAGGGGATTTGGATTTTCTGAGGTGAAGCATGTCCATTAATTCTGGGTTGGACATGGCTTTATATGTCAGGCATAGATCACCTCTAAGTAGGTGGTATGCAACTGAGTAGAGCTAGAGTTTCTTTAACCGAGCAGCATATGGCATCTGTTTGAGCCCCTTGATCCTCTTGGTGAGGTGCTTTTGGGGTCTAGTTGCTGCAGGTGTCAGGTAAGGTACATCCCGAATGGGGCGTTGTATTCAGTTATGGGCCTGATGAGGGATGAGTAAAGGGGCACAATGACCTCCCTTGATCTAGATGTGAAATCCCTTCATGATAAGGTGGGCTATATAGAAGGTTTTTCTAACCACTTTGGCCACGTGGTTGTCAAAGGAGAGATTGCTGTCAACTTGGGTCCCTAATTACTTCTTCCGTACTTAATGGATTTCTACCTATGTGGTAATTTGTGGGCACTTTGTTTTTGCCAAAGGGGATGACTATACACTTTGTGGCGTTTAGCTTGAGGCCATGGCTCTGGCACCAGTTATCTGTCTCAATGAGACCCTTTTGGAAGATGCTTGTGTCAGCTGGAGAGTCAATTATGGTGCCCAGTTTGCAGTCATCTGCGAACTTGGTCAGCCATAGTCCTCCCGTGTTGACCTGTACCTCCTAAAAATATATACCGAACAAGAGAGGTCCCAGGACTGAGCCTTGTGGGACGCCGCTTGTAACTGGTTTGGAGTCTGACATGGCTCCAGCAATTCTAACCATGTGGGTTCTGTCCTTGAGCCAGTTTGCAACCCATCTTATGACATAAGGGTTTATATTTAAGCTGGAGAGCTTATCTATGATGCCCGAGTAGGGTATTGTATCGAAGGCTTTTGCGAGGTCCAGGTAGGCTGTGTGGACCATCTTCCCCTCGTCAGTGGCCTTGGTGACTGTTTCAAAGAAATCGACCAGGTTCAAAAGGCAGGATCTGCCCTTAAAGCCAAATTGGGCAGGATCCCAGTGTCTGTAGGTCCCCAATATCTTTATTTATGAGTTCCATGATGATCCTCTCCATAGCTTTGCAGACCAGGCTAGTCAGGCTTATGGGGCGGTAGTTTCCAGAGTCCGTTGAGGCTCCACCTTTGTGGAGAAGGACCACTGTTGCTGTACGCCATTTTTTGGGTACATATCCTGTAGTAAGGCTGAGATTGAACAGTAGCTTTATGTTTGGGTTCAGCTGCTCTTGGAATTCATGTAGGACGCAGCCCGGGACACCGTCTGGTCCCATTGATGCTGTGTTTTTTGCTTTGGAGAGGGCGGCTGTTACCTGAGCATCTGAGATGTCAGGGGTGCAGCACTCAGCTGGGATAGATATTTGCTCTTTTGGGGGGGAGGGGGGGTGTTTGCACTGAACCTGTCAGCCAGGATGTTGGCAATGTCTGTGGGTTCAGTGTATTTTTTTGTCATTTTGGACCAACTCTGAGCATACCTGGGAGTTACCACCCAGGTTCCTAACATAACTAAAGAAAGCCTTGTGGTTATCTTTAGTGTCCTGTGCAATTTTTCTCTTTAAGCTGGCTTTAGATGATTTTATGAGGGACCGTAGATTTTTGCTAATACTGATCAGAGATGCCTTCCCTTTTTGGGATTTTGCTCTATCTTGTAGTAGCTTTCTCCTTTTGTTGTATGGTTTATTTATGGCTGGGGTCCACCACACAGAACGCCTGCCTTTGGGGGATTGGGTCTTGGTTTTATTTGGGATTGCATGATCCATGCATTCCTGAAGGTGTCCATAGAATGCTGTTATAAAGGATTCTGCAGTTTGGACCGTAGTTTCCACTGGCCCGGGGGGTTTGAAGGATTCCACCTCTGTTTTGAGGAGTGAGAAGTTTGCTTTAGAGAAGTTTTTCACTGTGATTTTCTGGGCTGGGGGTGGGGTCGGGATGTGGATATCCAGTGAGATAAATTTATGGTCCGATCTTACCAGTGAGGGGTATACCTGTGGTATGGAGCATAGAGTCCCCATGTTGATGATGATCAGGTCCAATATGTTTTGCCCTCTTGTGGGAGTGGTGACTAGTTGTTCCATAGCATTTGAGTTTATAAATTCTAGGAACCTTTGGGCTAGGGTATTGGGGCTTGAGTATAATGCTCCCAGTCTGTTTGGGTAGTTGAAGTCTCCCAATATAATGGTGTTTGGAGAGACCTTCATATTTTCCAGTGTTCTCAGGAAAGCCGAGTGGGGTTCCTGAGTTTGAGAGGGTGGTCTGTAGCAGGCTATAAACTGAAAGGCAGTTTTACCCACTGTTATGGTCTCTGATGCTTCGTGCAGTGCCACCAACCAAGAGGTGTGGGTATCTTTGATGAATATGGATACTCCCCCTCCCTTTGTGGTTCGGTCCAAGTTTTGGGGCCGAAAAGCATGGTATGAGGTATAACCTGGTAGTGCTGGGGTGCTCTCAGGAGCCTTGAACCAGGTTTCTGTCACTGCACAGACATCGATGCTTTCCATGCTGAGGAGAGCTTGGAGTGCATGCATCTTGAGGTTTAGACTTCTGGTGTTGAGTAGCATTACCCTTAGTTTCTTTTTCCTTGTGTTATCTGTGGAGGTGGGTTTGTCTTTTGAGCCTTGCCTAAAAAAGGCACTATGGGTGTGGCAAGAGCCATTGCCAATCTCTGAAACCACAGGGGTGACAGGTGCAAGCCGTCCCTAGCGAAGCAACGTGGCTTGTCGAGCATGTGGCTTGTCAAGCATTTCATCCCAGGCTGACAGGCACTGGATCCCCTTTGAATGACACCAAAACTTTAGCCAGTTGTTGAAATTGATCATCTTGTCTTTATATTGTGGCTTCATTCTGGGTGAGGGTAAGATGCTACTCATGCTCAGGGTCATACCAGCCTGGGCTACATGCTCGGAGAGCTCCTCTGTCTCTTTTCATGTAGTCCAGGGAGGTACGTCTCAGGTCATTCACACCAGCATGGACAATGACTGAGTCATATTTGTTCTTGCCTTGGAGTGACCTGAGTGCTTGTGTTATGTGGCAAATCCTAGCGCCCAACAGGCAGCTCACAGTGACCTTCTTGTTCAGCCTGGTGAGCGGGACGTCAGTGTGTCTGACAATAGAATCACCTTTTACAAGTGTATCAGGTGTGTTGTTTAGCCTTAAGGGCTGTGACTGTTTGGCACACTGACTTTGTGAACTATATGTGATGCACGTGTTCTGTTTTGGGGTAGCAGTTGCTTGGATGTCTGCTTTGGAGGTCTCTACTGCTTAGACAGATTTTTATTTAGAGCCTCCGAGTATGTTTTTGTGTGTTTGTGTTTGGTTTGCTGTTGTGGTAGGTCTATGTGAGACTGGAATTGTGATGTGTGTGGTTACCTTCTCCTCCTGACTGGATACGCCAGTACTGAGTTGAGAGAGCTCAGCCTCCAGTTGGCTATATGGTTGCATCTCTCACATATGTTAGAACTTGGGAGGAGGAGAGGGTTGTCTGTGTACTTGACACAGTTGTAACATTGCCTCAAGATTCCCAGATTCACCAGCTGGAGTGGAGAGGAAACAGACAACTGACCTTTGGACATGCTAGAATAGTATAGGGAACTCCTTTATAACTGAATCAAAAGGGCCAATGGGGAACAGAGTACTCAAAGGGACTATGTGAGGATGTAGTGCTTTTAATTTTTTAGTGCTAAATTATAGAATTGCTTGTATGAGCAAGTGCCGGGCTTTAGATTAAGAATAGGGTGTTTATTTTGAGAGCTACAGCTGTTTTAAGGGAAAAAGTGAAGAGTAGACTTTGTGGAGCCGAGAATGGTTTAAACCCGATTAAGCGGCGCTGAGCTATGCGCAAAATCGTGCAAAGCCGCGCTAAAGTGGGTTTTATACAGGGGGACTTGAAAGAGCTAGAAATTGGCCCAAAACGGCCAATAGACTACAAGATTCTTGTGCTGGGTTCACTCCCACAGGGACAGATAGGCTGCTCTAAGCTCCCCACTCCCACTGGTGAACAAAGAAGCCTCCCTTTATCCAAGAAAGGAAATGGGCAACACAGGAACTATCCAAAAGTCCAGAATACAGCAAAGCCTGTATTAGGGACGATTTTAGGTCAGGAAAGGCGGGAAACAAGGATAATTTTTTTTGTTTTTTTTTTTTGCTTTTTAGTACAAAAACAGCAGAAAATGCAGTAAATATATAACACAGGCTAGCGCACTTGTGTGTGTAGCCTCAACAGGTAAATTCAACAAACAGGACAAACTTTTAAAGTGCAGGTAAAAAAAACTGTAAAACAGCTTTAAACAGGCAAAAGAGCAGATATTCTTTTTCAGCAAGAATGGACAGTCACACAGGTAATAGCAGAAAAAAATATACTTAATCAGGTAAGCAGTCGCTGTTTTTGTCTCTTTGCTGCTAGCACCAATTTTCTCATGGGTGAATATCTTCTGCTTTGCATTGACGTTCATAGGCAATTGAGGTCCTGTTTGGATAGAACAAGGTCCTTTAGAAAATCTAATCAGTTTGGCTCATTCTCTGAGTCTCACTTGTCTTCCTGTTTCCAAGGTTACTTTGTGCAAATAGTTTTCTGATTGTATTTCCTCAGGGTACGGTTTGAAGGGAAAGTAGTTTCTTTTCAAACCCAAAGCTCATTCCACCAGAGCTATGGCTCCTTCTACAGTCTTTTATTCTAGGGCTGCTTTGGATGACATTTGTGGATTAGTCATCACACCTTTGTGTCCCACAACAAACTGGATCTCCAGTCCAGGTCTAGAGCTTCATTTGGTTCCACCATATTGCACAATGCCCTTCAATGATTCTTCTCTAAGATGTTTAGTGGATGAGGACTCTATCCCACAGTTGAAACCAGACTGAAAAGTCAACATTGGATACAAAAGTTATGTACTCACCATGACAATAGATCTGATGTTATCCATGTCATTATTTATCACCATAGTGTCTAGAATCCGATATCGGATTTGAGCCGGCAACATACAAAAGACTGATAAAGCTTCTGATGTTCATCGTGCATACAGCTGCAGTAATCACAGATGGGTTTTCTGCCGTCAGGCGGGTCCTCGGTCGGCCGAATTACAAAGTCTAGGTCCGGCGTCGGTTGTTGTCGCTTTCTTTCCTGACATCAGTGCGACAGGGGTATATAAGACACAGCCGATGCCATTTTCTCCAGTCTTTTTTGCCGCGCGGTGCCCGAAGCAGAAGTGCCGGTCGGCCAGCTCCTGAATTTACGAAAAATTGGAAACCAAAGTCTTCTTTAAAGCTAAGTACCCCGTTGGGGAAACTTTTCTTGCCTCAGACCGATGTCGGACAAAGTTAACAATTGTATTTCTTGTGGGAAACAAATTTTCCATTCCCTCTGCATACCTTGTTTAGGCCCAGACCAGCGTCTCGGGCTGTCGCTTTGCGCTACTTTCAATAAACGCACTATTAAGCGTCGGAGTTCGCCCAGCACTTTTTGGTAAAGCCTTTGATTATAAAATGTCGGAGACTCCGACTACCATTTTGTCCAAAAAGGACAAAGACCGACACGAGGTCCGCGGTCTCCACCGACACCACGCCAAAACCGGCTACGTGGTCCGGTTCTCAGCGACGCAGCCCCTGACTACCGACGACACTTCTTTGGCGGTGTCTTCTGTAACCGAGACCGCAGGTACCTCGGTCCATACCCAGACTACAACCACTGAAGCCACTGTGAGTGTTGAGCCTCCTAATGTGGACAGGTCCACTTCCACCCATGGTGTCTTTAGACCCTCATTTTCCTTTTCCATAAAGGCCTTTACTAAGTCCAAATTGGCCATGCATCCCAAGAGGCCTGTTGCACAGGGCCCATCTCCAGGCCCCATGCCTAAAAAGCAGATGCTAAAAATGGCTGAGGATTTAATTACTCTTATCAGGGGTTCTCAACCCCCTCCAGACAAGAGACCCAGAGTGGAGGAAGATTCTCCCTCTTCTGACCAGGGCTCCATTTTTTTCAGAACATTCTGATGAAGAGGAACACTCGTACTCCCCTTTTGAAGATTCTGATGCAGAGCAGTCCATTCCTTCTGTATCTCCCCAGAGGATTTTTCTTTTGGGGAAACACCTTGAGGGAACACTTCCATTGGGAAGGCCAAGACTTTTCTGATTCCAAGAAAAGACTTAGGGAATTTCTTTTGTTACCTCAGCACAGACCTCTGACGATACCTCCTGTCTTGGACATACTTGATGATGTTTACTCGGAGGCTTGCCTTAATCCGGATTCCCTGCCTCCTGCCCCAGTCAAGCCTGATAGGTACTATAGAGTTCCTAACTCTCACCAATTTCTTTACAAAAGCCATAATGCTGACTCTGAAACCATTTCTCAAGGCCCCAAGGGAATGAAGGCCTCTACTGCTAAGAATCCACTACCTTCCGAAAGAAAGTCTAGACCCTTAGAAAGGTGGGGAAAAAAGGTATATACCTCGGCCACCCTAGCCATGAGGGCCTTAAATTGTCAGTTCCATATACTTAAATATCAGCAGTTTCTGTTATCACAATTAAGAAATAAAATGTCTCAACCTGAACAACCAGATTTGAAGGAGTTGCAGGATATGATGCATAGTGCAGAACAAGTGGGTAAACACACCTTACAATGTGGCTATGATGCCCTAGAGGCCTCAAGTAGAGCTGCTGTTACAGGATCAGCCATTCGTAGACATGCCTGGCTTAGGGAACAAACCTTGCCTGATCATGTTAAAGCTAAACTACTAGATGCTCCTTTACAAAAGGATGTACTATTTGGTACTAATGCTGAGGAGATACTACGGAAAATGGAAGAAAAAGCTAAATCTATGCAAACTGTCAAAGCTTTTCTACAGGTTCAACCACCACATTTTAGCAGAAATTGGCCTTCAAAAAACTGGTCCTTTCCAGCCACGGACAAACCCCAAAGAGGTAGATACAGGCGCACAAGGGGCAGAGGACAATCTCAAGGATCATATAGAGGCAGACAGTGGCAAACTCCAGCACCAAGAGGTGGTGAAGACAGTGCACAACAATACAGGAAACAAACCCAATGACTTCCTCCTTTTCATGCCAAGCAAGTCTCAGCTGGCAGCAACCTTGGAAGGAAAGCTGGCATTATTTACAAGAAATTGGCATATTATCACAACAGACAAATGGATCCTGGACATTATAAACAGAGGCTACAGATTTCATTTTCACACTCTTCCAAAAATGAGAGGCATGCCGAACCTGCCTCACAATCAAAGGGCAGAGGCTCAAATACAAATTTCAAAGCTCATGGACATGAAAGCTATTCAAGAGGTACCTACTCACGAACAAGGTCAAGGTTTTTATTCCAGATTATTTCTGGTACCAAGGAAAGGAACCGACTGGAGACCCATTTTGGACTTATCCATCCTAAACACATTTCTACTGTACCAAAATTCAAGATGCTCACATTACAGCAGCTTCTTCCCATGCTGGGCAAGGAGTTTTGGCTGGTAACATTGGACCTCAAGGAGGCATACCTGCATGTCCCAATCAGACAAAGCTGCAGAAGATACCTCAGATTTCTTGCAGGTTCAATCCACTATCAATTCTCTGCATTGCCCTTTGGCTTCTCTACTGCACCCAGAGTATTCACGAAATGCCTGGCATCAGTAATTGCCTACTGCAGACTTCAAGGGATACAAATTTACCCTTATTTGGACGACTGCCTGATCCAAGCGGACAGCAAGCACATACTTCTGGAACATCTGGCTTATGTAACACGGTTATTGAATTCTCTGGGATACACAGTCAACAAAGAGAAATCCAGGCTAACACCATCTCAGAAAATAACTTTCCTGGGTGCCAACTTGGACACAAACACCCAGATGGCCTATCTTATGCCAGAAAAACAGGGGCAACTAACTCAGTACTTCAAAATACTAGCAAATTGTACCAGGCTCACTGCAAGGAAAATTCTGCAGGCTCTGGGCTTCATGGCATCTTGCATTCTTTTAATCCCATGTGCAAAGTTGCATATGAGGAATCTTCAATGGTACCTAAAAAACCTATGGTCTCAACACAGCCACAGTTTGGAAACCATAATACCAATAATCCCATGTTTGCAAAAGGAATTTCTATGGTGGGCCCAAGCATGCCAAACAAACACAGGTCTTCCATTCTGCAAGCCTCAAGCAAATCAAGTCATCACAACAGACGCCTCAGACTACGCCTGGGGGGGCGCACATGACAGACAGGTGCATTCAGGGCAAATGGTCCCAAAAGGAAAAGCACCTTCACATCAATCAAAGAAATGCTAGCAGTGATAAATGCAATTACAGCTTTCAAGGACCTCCGGCATCCAGGGCAATTATTGATGAGAACAGACAACACCACAGTAATGTGGTACATAAACAAACAAGGAGGAACACATTCATACCCCTGTGCAGGCTAGCCATGTCACTTTGGAACTTGGCTCTGGAATGGCAAATCGAACTTCAAGCACAGTACTTGCCAGGTTTGGAAAACACGCTGGCAGACAATCTAAGCAGAAATATGACAGACCCACACGAATGGAAGTTGCATCCTCAAGTGTTTACAAAGATAATCCAAGCGTGGGGAAGGCCAGGCATAGATCTCTTCGCCTCCCACAGGAATCATCAATTGGAAAAGTTCTGTTCAAGGACCTTTCATCCAAAGGCCTGGAGAGTGGACGCCCTTTCTTTCAGTTGGGCAGCATGGACAGTTTACGGTTTCCCACCTTTGCCTCTTCTGCCCAAGGTGCTCTTGAAAGCAAGAGCAGACAGACCGAAGATGATACTGATTGCTCCAGACTGGCCAAGACAACACTGGTACCCACTCCTGAGGAGCCTAATGCATACTCCTCCCTGGACCCTACCTCTAATGCCTCTTCTACTGACTCAGCACAGCTACAAAACTCTTCAGTCAGCTGAAAACACTCAATTCGCTGCATGGAAAATTCCTTAACACCACAACAGACCTTACTCTCCAAAGAGGTGCAGGATGTCATTTTGGAGGCCAGAAGGCCATCTACTAGAAAGGCTTAATCCGCAAAATGGAAACGGTTTTGCGCTTGGAATGAGAAAAAAGGCCAGGATCCTAGAAAACTGAATTTGCCTCAGACATTACACTATCTAGCTGAGCTGTTGAACAGTGGACTTTCATTTTCCTCCATCAAAATTCATGCCTCAGACATTTCTGCAGAATTCAACACTGATCCACCCTTATTCTCTCACCCACTCTTAAGACAGTTCCTCAGAGGGGCTAAGAATATAAGACCTCCAAGGAAACAACCAATACCAGCCTGGGATCTTAATTACATTCTAGAAAAATTAACATTGCCTCCCTTTGAACCAGCTGCCTCAGCAGATTTGCAGTATTTGTCCTGGAAAACAGCTTTCCTTCTGGCTATTACCTAAGCTCGTAGGGTTTTGGAACTACAAGCCCTCATGGCTGTGCAGCCCTTTGTCATCTTCCATCAGGACAGGGTTTCCCTACGAACCAACCCGTCATTTATGCCTAAGGTGGTATCCAGGGTAGCTTTAAATCAGGCCATACACTTACCTACCTTTTACCCCAATCCTCAAAACGAAGGGGAAAGGCTGCTACACTCCTTAGACATCCATAGACAGCTACGTTATTATTTGGACAGAACAAAGCCTTTCAGGAAATCAGAACAACTTTTTGTGTCCTATGCTGTAGGAGCTCAAGGGAAGCCAATTTCCAAACAGACAATTTCAAAAGGGATAGGCCACTGCATACGGTTTTGTTACTCCTTTCATGGAAAATCTGTTACTACAGGCATCAGATCCCACTCCACAAGGGCCACAGCAACCTCTACAGCCTTCCTCAGAGGAGTCCCTACCAAAGATATTTTGGAGGCAGCCATTTGGAGTTCTGTGCATACCTTCACAAAACACTACCACCTGCCTTTATACTCCAAAACTAGAGCAGGCTTTGCCACTGCTGTGTTGCAGGGCATTCTGGCTCCTCCCAGTTCCACCCAGTGCCTACCACCCTGTGCGTAGCTTTGGGAATTCTACCCATCTGTGATTACTGCAGCTGTATGCACGATGAACATAGTACAGTTTTGTACCTACCATAAATGTAGATGTTCGAGTGCTAATACAGCTGCAGTACAGGTTTCCCTCCCTCCTTCCCCTCTTGGTAAAGGCCTAGTGGCTAACACCTCCTCATACAACCTGATTGGGTTATCCTTCTAAGGTATATTTGCTTGCAACTACTGATTTTTGATTATATTGCATTGCATGAATATATATATAATTTATGTATTGCCTTCCTTCTGGGGGCACCTGACATCTGGGGCAAGAAAGACTGAAGAAAATGGCGTCGGCTGTGTCTTGTATACCCCTGTCGCACTGACGTCAGGAAAGAAAGCGACAACACCGGACCTAGACTTTGGAATAGAAAACCCATCTGTGATTACTGCAGCTGTATTAGCACTCGAACATCTACATTTATGGTAGGTACAAAACTGTACTTTAATGCTTACATTTGTGCATTTTTTTGGATTCCACATTCCTGTACTTTCTATAAATAAATGTCAATGACCCGAGACGTACCTCCCTGGACTACATGAAAAGAGACATAGAGGAGCTCTCTGAGCATGCAGCCCAGGCCGGTATGACCCTGACCTTGAGTAGCATCTTACCCTCACCAAGAATGATGCCACGATATGAAGACAAGATGATCAATTTCAACAATTGGCTTAAGTATTGGTGTCATTCAAGGGGGGATCCAATGCCTGTCAGCCTGGGATGACATGCTCGACAAGCCACGATCCTTCACTAGGGACGGCTTGCACCTGTCACCCCTGGGCTTTGGATGTTGGCAAAGGCTCTTGCTACCCCATAGTGCCTTTTTTAGGCAAGGCTCAAAAGACAAACCCACCTCCATAGGTATCACAAGGGATAAGAAACTAAGAATAATGCTACTCAACGCCAGAAGTCTAAACCTCAAGATGCATGCACTCGAAACTCTCCTTAGCATGGAGAACATCGATATCTGTGCAGTAACAGAAACTTGGTTCAAGGCTCCCGAGAGCACCCCAGCACTACCAGGTTATACCTCATACCATGCTTTTCGGCCCCAAAACTTGGACCGAACCACAAAAGGAGGGAGAGTATCAATATTCGTCAAAGATACCCACACCTCCAGGTTGGTGGCACAGCACGAAGCATCAGAGACTATCCATGTGCAATTAACAGTGGGTAAAACTGCCATCCAGTTTATAGCCTGCTACAGACCACCCTCCCAAACCCAGGAACCCCACTCGGCCTTCCTGAGAACACTGGAAAATATGAAGGTCTCTCCAAACACCATTATATTGGCTGACTTCAACTACCTAAACATAGACTGGGAGCATTACTCTAGCTCCAACACCCTAGCCCAAAGGTTCTTAGAATTTATAAACTCAAATGCTATGGAACAACTTGTTACCACTCCCACAAGAGGGGAAAACATACTGGACCTGATCATCACCAACATGGGGACTCTATGCTCCAGACCAGAAGTGTATCCCTCACTGGTAAGATCAGACCATAAACTAATCTCACTGGATATTCACATCCCGACCCCACCCCCTGCCCAGAAAACCACAGTGAAAAACTTCTCTAAAGCAAATTTCACACTCCTCAAAACTGAGGTGGAATCCTTCAAAGCCCCCGGGCCTGTGGAAAATGCGGCCCAGACCGCATAATCCTTTATAAACACATTCTATAAACACCTTCAGGAATGCATGGATCATGCAATCCCAAATAAAACCAAGACCCACTCCTCCAAAGGCAGATGTCCTGTCTGGTGGACCCCAGCCATAAACAAACTATACAATAGAAGGAGGAAGCTACTACATGATAGAGCAAAATCTCAAAAAGGGAAGGCATCTCTGATCAGTATTAGCAAAATACTACGGGCACTAATAAAATCGTCTAAGGCCAGCTTCGAGAGAAAAATTGCACAGGACACTAAGGATAATCACAAGGCTTTCTTTAGTTATGTTAGGAACCTGTGTGGGAATTCACAGATATGCTCAGAATTAGTCCAAAATGAGAAAAAATACACTGAGCCCACAGACGTTGCCAACATCCTAGCTGACAGGTTCAGCGCAAACCCCCCCCCCCCACCAAAAGGGCAAATATCTATCCCAGCAGAGTGCTGCCCCCCTGACATCTCAGATGCTCAGGTAAGAGCCGTCCTGTCCAAAGCTAAACACACAGCATCAATGGGACCAGACGGTGTCCCGGGCTGCATCCTACATGAGCTCCAAGAAGAGCTAAACCCAAACATAAAACTACCGTTCAATCTCAGCCTTACTACAGGATATGTACCCAAAGACTCTACCCGGCCAACAAATGAAATAAATAAATACATTTAAATTTATTGTTATTTTGAGGAATATGTAAATTCTGGCTGAGCTCCTGCTGCTGATTTCAGATCCTCCATATCAAATATTTTCATATATTTATTCTTAAATATAACTTGTGCTGTTATATTTCCCTTCGAGGTCTCCCTCGTGCATCCTCTGTATTGCAAATATGGTTCCATTTCCTACTCATAAGTAATATTCCTTTCTGAAAGCTTATTGCTGTCAAAATTCTCTTAACCTCGCATATTAGCAGTTTTAGGTAGAGTATAATATAATATACCATTATTACTAGAATGTTAATAATCCTAGAATATAATCTACCATTATTGTCCTTTCTTCAGTGAGATCACTGATGGGGCCTTTGTCAAAATAAATATTACTCCCCGATGTCCTTCAAGGATGCATCTGCAGTCCTTACATATGGGTTGTCCTGCCTCAGGCAGCCCTTCGGTCGGCCGGATTCCAAAGTCTGGGTCCGGCTGATGTCGCCCTTTGGTATAAAAGCGTCATCCGACGCCATGTTCCTCAGTCTTTCTTGCCGCGAGGTGCCCGAAGCAGAAGCAGTTCGCAAGTGCCGGTCGGCCAGCTCCTGTGATTTCAGCGAAGACTTCAAAAAAGCTAAGGACCCCGTTGGGGACTCTTTCTTGCCTCAGCCGATGTCAGATCAAACGCTTAAAGTTAATAATTGTTTATCTTGTGGGAAACAAATACCTCATAAGGATTTCCACTCTTACTGCTTACCCTGCCTAGGCCCAGACCACGACGTCTCGGCCTGTTCAGCCTTCAATAAACGCACTCTTAGGCGTCGGGCAGAGTTTGCAGAGGAATTTTTTGGGGACAATTTTTGTTATATCATGCCGTCGGAGCTTCCGACAGCACATTTACCCAAAAACGAAAGGATAAGGATAGACACACACGGTCTGCGGTTCCGGCCGACTCAACGCCTAGGCCTACCGCGAGTGTCTCTGTCTCTTCTGAAGCCGAATCTCTACCGCTTCAGACCGACGACACCGCACAACCGGTAACCCGGTTCGGAGGCCATCCCTGAGTCGGTCATAGAATTTCCGTCTGAAACCGGTGCTCAGGAAATTTCCGACACCATTTTTGTGGATCAATCTACCCCAGCACGTGGGGCAGCCAGCCCTCCTGTATCCATGTCCATTAAGGCCTTTACACGGGCTAAAGCTGCTAAACAGCCAAAGTCTCTCCCTCCCAAGGCTATTCCTCAGGGATCCACTACCAGTTCACAAATCTTACCCTTGGCTGAGGACCTTATTTCCTTAATCAGTGGCTCTCAGCCACATCCAGACAGGGGCTCTCAGCCTCCTCCAGGCAAAAGGCCCAGGGTAGAGCAGACAGATCCCCAGTCTTCTGATGAGGCCTCAGATGAATCTGTCCTTTCGGACTACCAGGAGGAGGCCCTTCCGGCCTACGAGGATTCTGATGCAGAGGAATCTATTCCCTCGGCCTCCCCACCTGAAGAGTTTTCCTGTGGGGAGACCCTTCACACCATGAGAGAACATTTCAAATGGCAAGGCCAGGAATTCTCTGACTCCAGAAAGAGGTTAAGGACCTTTTTACATTTACCTCAGCATAGACCTTTGGCTATTCCTCCTGTTTTGAATGTTACAGAGGCTGTGTACTCTGAGTCTAGTACTTCCCCTGACTCCCTTCCTCTGGCCCCTCTCAAACCTGACAGGTACTACAGGGTCCCGGACTCGCATCTATACCTTTACAAGGGCCACTCTGCTGACCCAGAAACCATTTCACAGGGCCCTAAAGGGGTTACAACTACCACTGCCAAGAACCCACTTCCTTCTGAAAGGGAATCCAGGGCTTTAGAGAGATGGGGTAAAAAAGTGTATACTTCCACTCTTTCTATGAGAGCATTAAATTGTCAATTCCATATGATACAGTATCAAGAGTATCTGTTAGATGAATCGCATAAAAAACTATCCTCTCCTGAACCCCTTGACCGCAAGGCCCTTCAGGATCTGGTGCATAACTCTCAATAGGTTAGCAACCATTTCTTACAGTGTGGTTATGATGCATTGGAAGCTTCATGTAGGTCAGCAATGACAGGTGCAGTTATGACATGCTTGGCTGAAGGAACAAACACTGCCAGATCATGTTAAAGCAAAGCTTCTGGATGCACCACTGGAAAACAAAAGTTATTTGGTTCCATGGCTCAAGAGGTCTTAAAGAAATTTGAAGAAAAGGCTAAATCAGTTCAAACAGTCAAAGATTTTCTCCAGGTCCAACCACCTAGATTCAGCAGAAATTGGCCTTCTAAGAATTGGTCTTTTCCGGACACAGATTTCAAAGAGGGAAAAACAGACGTGGCAGAGGTAGAGGGCAAGCTCGAGGCTCCTACAGAGGACGTCAGTGGCAGCCTCCTACCCAGAGAGGTAGTGCAGGACCTACATCTACTGCACAAGGACAAACTCAATGACTTGGCTTTGACTCCGCCAACCAGGGCTCAATTGGAAGCACCTTTGGGCGGAAAGCTATCTTTATTCTCAGAAAATTGGCACAGTATTACAAAGGACAAATGGATACTGCAAATAATAGACAAAGGATACAGATTCCATTTTCATACATTACCAAGAAGACAAGGCATGCCAAACCTGCCATCAAATCAAAGGGCAGAGGCTTTCAAGCAGATTTCCAAACTACTACAAATGAAGGCAATAGAAAAGGTCCCTTTCACAGAGCAAGGCCAAGGATTTTATTCCAGACTATTCCTTGTTCCAAGAAAAGAAAAGCAATGGAGGCCTATTCTAGACTTGTCCGCACTGAATACTTATCTCATCGTGCCAAAATTCAAAATGCTGACCTTACAGCAGCTCCTTCCCATGCTGGGCAAGGGGTCCTGGCTGGTAACTCTAGACCTCAAGGAGGCATACCTGCATGTCCCTATCAGACAAAGTTGCAGAAGACACCTCAGATTTCTTGCCGGTTCAGAGCATTATCAATTCTCAGCATTGCCCTTTGGCTTATCTAGAGTATTGAAATGCCTGGTATCAGTAATTGCACATTGCAGACTTCAGGATTCAAATATACCCATACCTGGACGACTGCCTTATACAAGCGGACAGCCAACAAACATTGTTAAAACACTTGAGCTATGCCATCCGCCTACTACAGGCCTTGGGATACACAGTCAACTATCAGAAATCAAGACTTGTTCCATCCCAAAGAATAATTTTTCTGGGTGCAAAGCTGGATACAAACACCCAAATGGCTTTTCTCACAGAAGAAAAACAAGAACTACTACCGGATTATTTCAAAAATCTGACAACACAAACCCAGCTGACTGCAAGGAAAATCCTGCAGGCCCTGGGTTTCATGGCATCTTGCATTCTGCTGATTCCACAGGCAAGACAAGAGGAAGCTGCAGTGGTACCTAAGGAGTTTATGGTCTCAACACAGTCACAGCCTAGAAGCCTTGATCCCCAAGATTCCATGCCTTCAAAAGGAATTTCTGTGGTGGGCACAAGCAAGTCAGTCAAACATGGGCCTACCTTTCAGCAAGCCTCATATCAGCCAAACCATCACAACGGACGCCTCAGACCATGGATGGGGAGCGCACATGAAGGGCAGATGTATTCAGGGGCAGTGGACTCAAAAGGAATTGTGCCTGCACATCAACCAAAAGGAAATGCTGGCAGTGATGCATTCAATCGAGGCCTTCAAACATTTCCTGCATCAAGGTCACCTGCTAATAAAGACAGACAATACCACAGTTATGTGGTACATAAACAAGCAAGGAGGTACCCATTCCTACCCTCTTTGCAGGCTGGCAATGAAGCTTTGGGAACTTTCCTAATATACAACTGCATTCCCAGTTCGTACCAGGAAAGGAAAATGTACTGGCGGACAGCCTAAGCAGAAACACCATGGATCCATGGATGTTGCATCCAGACATTTTCTTCAGATAACACAATCTTGGGGAAGGCCGGACATAGATCTTTTGCCTCCCCACAACCATCACCTGAAGAAATTCTGCACAAGGACATACCATCCCCAAGCATGGAAGGTGGGCCCTATCCTTCAGCTGGAATGCTCTAACAGTATATGCATTCCCACCTCTTCCGTTAATGAACAAGGTCTTACTGAAGATCAGGACAGAACAACCAAAAGTGATTCTGATAGCTCCGGATTGGCCAAGACAACACTGGTACCCACTGTTAAAAAGCATGTGCAGACGAACCCGTGGCCCCTACCACAATGGCCACTTCTTCTGACACAGCACAACTACAAAACTCTGCACTCCAGCCTGAAAACCTTGCAACTGACAGCCTGGAAAATACCTTGACTCCTCCCCAGGATAAACTATCCAAGAGGGTAAAGGATATCATTATGGAAGCTCGGCGGCCTTCCACAAGAAAGGCATATTCATCAAAATGGAAAAGATTTCGAACCTGGAGCACCGCACAGGGTCAGGATCTGACAGTGATGAGCATCCCACATATCCTTGAATATTTGGCTGAAATGCTCCATAATGGCCTTTCTTACTCATCCATAAAAATCCATGCTTCAGCTATTTCAGCAGAGTACAACACTGATCCACCTGTATTTTCTCATCCTCTGCTAAGGCAGTTTCTAAGTGGGATAAAAAACATCAACCCTCCAAGGACACCACCAGTGCCTACATGGCACCTTAACTTCATGTTGGAAAAATTAACGCTACCCCCATTTGAACCAGCAGCATCTGCAGAACTACAATTCCTGTCTTGGAAGACTGCCTTCCTTCTGGCCATAACCTCAGCAAGAAGAGTATCCGAGTTGCAGGCCCTTATGGCAGTACAACCATTTCTCATTTTCCATAAGGACAGAGTCTCTTTGAGAACCAATCCCTCATTCATGCCAAAGGTGGTATCCAGGATCTCACTGAACCAAGCAATCCACCTGCCTACTTTCTTTCCAAATCCACAAAATAAAGGAGAGAAACTTCTGCATACCCTGGACATCCACAGACAGTTGCGCTACTACTTGGACAGAACTAAGGCTTACAGAAAAACTGACCAACTGTTTGTAGCATACGCTGCTGGTGTACAAGGAAGAGCAATTTCCAAACAAACAGTTTCAAAATGGATAGGAAATTGCATTCGATTCTGTTACTCTTTTCATGGAAAAGCTGTGCCAGCTACCATCAGACCTCATTCCACCAGAGCAACAGCCACCTCCACAGCCTTCTTAAGAGGGTGGCTGACATTTTAGAAGCTGCTACATGGAGCTCTGTGCATACATTTTCCAAGCATTACAACCTGCCTTTATATTCCAGATCCAGAGCAGGCTTTGCTACTGCAGTCCTCCAGGGCATGTTAGCTACACCATCCTTTTCTTAGGTCCTACCACCCCCAGCTTGGCTATGGTATTCTACCCATATGTAAGGACTGCAGATGCATCCTTGAAGGACATAGTACAGTTTTGTACCTACCATAAATGTAGATGTCCGATAGGTATGCATCGGCAGTCAGGTTTTCCCTCCCTCCTATCCCTCTGTGGTATTCTTTGGGTACCTACCCCTCCTTTTAGCTAGCTGGAGTTATCTTTTATGGTGTATTTGTTATTTATTGGTTTGCATGATTGGAATTTAATAATTTCTCCAAAAGTTAGCCTTCTTTAGAGGGCACCTGGCATCTGGGGCAAGAAAAACTGAGGAACATGGTGCTGGGACGCTTTTATACCCCGAGCGCTATGACGTCGGGAAAAGGGCGAAATCAGCCGACGCCGGACCCAGACTTTGGAATCCGGCCAACCGAAGGGCTGCCTGAGGCAGGACAACCCATATGTAAGGACTGCAGATGCATACCTATCGGACATCTACATTTATGGTAGGTACAAAACTGTACTTTTTCCTTTGCCCCTGATACTCCACTGAATGTCCATCCTGAGATCTTTTTTATGGTATTCACATGCTTATTTCTGTCCAAATCTGTTTCTTTATCATTGCTATTCGAATACCACACTTCTGGATATAATTCAGTACTGTCTGCTTTTTTCTCTATGCATGTAAGGCCATTTGCATACATGTAAATATTGAAAAGGCGATGGAAAAAAGCATTAATCACACACACACATTACATGACCGTTATTTTAAATGTATGCTTCCAGCTTACATGCACACACTAATGGTTGATAGGCTGAGCTTACATTGTAGTTGCTTTTCATTGGTATCTGAACCTATATCACATTTTCCAGATTTTCTTATTGAAAGCAAAATCAAACTAAGTACATTTTCAACCCCCATCCCCTTTTAATTCACAGCAGGCACAAAGTGATATGCATTTTCCAAAAAAAGGAATTCTATCTCTACGTAGGGAGCAGTTGCTCAAATCAGTGGCTGCACCAGCAGGTATTAATTGCTCTAAAGTTGAGGTTACCCATGCTAATGCATGTATTAGATCATATGTGCCCTCTTATTCTGATTGCTGTCTGTTTTTCTTGTCTCTATTTCCCCCTTAGATGTGAAAACCAACTTGCATGTTTTCAATAAACATTAACATTTAGCCTTAAAGAAAAAGCTCACTGGCTAACCTTAAACTAAGTAAAATTTTGCAGTGTTGTATTTAATGCATTAAGGTAGGAATTTGTGTCCCCTATGCTGACAGTCTAAAAGAAAAAAAAAAAAAAACTCCTCCTATACTCTGTCGCATATCGTCTATTCAGAGGCGATCTCTATTCACTCCAGTGCAACTATTTTGAGTATGTACCTTTAACTCCTAGTGGATGTGGCCTGAGCCTTTAAAAATGTAATTATCACCTTACAATTCTAACAAATACTCATTGACAGAGGTCAAATATCAATACAATTGTGTTTGCCATCATGTATGCTTCAAGATAAAATATTTTTAAACCTTGTATGTAGCATGGTTTTGGAATTATTAATGCAAATATGCATAAGTAATATTTGATGCCTAGAGGAGCAGTAGGAGTTAACTGCAGATGCACCTGGAGGCGTCACTCGGATGTACAAGGCCATATCAAACCCAGAGCTGTTGGACATGCTACACTTAAAGAAATCCCAATTCCTCAGAGACGCACACTCCGGGGATCTAAACCTTTTCATCACAATGAACCAAACATGCTGGAGGGATAGGTTCCTGACCCAGAAACTCCCCAGACTCTGGAATAGACTGCCCATACATGTCAAGCAGAGTGCCGCTTTGGCCCTCTTCAAAAGGAACCTTGATGATTGGATGGGAGATAGGAAATTCACCCCGGGGATCACGTCAGTCACCTTGCTAGACAGGGGTCCAGGGAAGTAAATACTGTGGGAAGAAATAGCCAGGGAATTGTTATGGCTAGGCTTGTGTAGGCCCTAGGGCCGATAGCGTAGTACTAACCTATGAAATGATTAAAGCTGCTGAGGAAACGGTTGTGTAACTCTTTACTTCTCACTAGTTCAAACATACTTTCTTTATGTGCTGTTTTCACTGATCTGCTTGCCAGTACCCCTTTAAAGGCTAATTGCACTGTATATTACAGATCCACAGAATAGGTCACTTAGAACATGTACTTGATAGCTGGATCCAGGACCTGAAGAGATAATCTGCAAAGAAGATAGGAATTTGTCCCCTTGCTTGACATAACCAAATCACTGTGGGTATTGTCTGTGAAAACTTTTAGGGGCTAGAGTGAATGAAAAGCCTGAACAGCCAGAAGCTGAGCCCTCATCTCCTTTATATTTATGTGGTCTAATCGCTGATGAGGAGGCTAGAATCCCTGAACCTTGAGAAGGTCACAGGAGGCATCCCGGTTTACTGTCAGATGTTCGAATCGAACTCCATCGACTGCACTTTTGTCGAACACGGACATTCGAAAACGGTAATGTCAACACCCAAAAGCCAACCTAGGAATGGGTTTTAACATGGGTCGAGATAGGGGAGAGTTTGTAGTTCGGCAATAACAGTGAACACCTATCTCGACCCATGTTAAAAAAAAACGTTCCTAGGTTGGCTTTTGGTTGTCGACATTACCGTTTTCGAATTTCCATGTTCGACAAAAGTGCAGTCGACTGAGTTTGATTTGAACATCTGATAGTAAACTGGCATCCCACCCCTTGTCTGAGACATCTGTAAAGACCTCATGAGTTGGAACTGGAGCTTGAAAAGGAAGCCCCGGGTTGAGAGAAAGTTGATGAACCCACCCACCGTTGATGCTTGAGATAGGGAAGGGAAGGTACTGGGAAGTTCAGTACCACAGAAGTTTCCTTGCCTGTCAAGAAGAAGCATGGGAATGATGGAAGCCATGATCCTGGGAAACTCCCTGGCCATGACAGATGACAGAGGAAGAAGGTATTGGAAAAAGGCAATAAGAGACAGAGCCATGTGGGCAGGCAGAGATGACATTATGGGAACTGTCTGAAGTCTGCAGCTGAGAATAGTATGATCTTGTGATGGCATCAGAACTGATTTCCGGAAGTGTATGGTAAACCCTAGACTCTTTTTAACAGGGAAGTAGTAAACCTAAGAGCTTAAATAAGCAGATGATATAGATGGGGGAAAATCTGAATTCCTTGAAGCCTGAAAAAAACAATGACAAGAGCCAAGGCATTTGGTGAATACATTTGGGGCAGTAGAGGCCAAAGGGCAAAGCAGAGGACTGAAAATGCAAGGAAGAGACAGAGAAATGTAAACATTTCCTGAATAGCGGATGAATCTGGATGTGAAAGTATGCATCCTTGAGATCCAGAGAGACCAGAAAGGCCTGGGGTAAAGAAGAAGAATTAATGTTTGCAGGGTTAACATCCGAAAGCAAAGAATCTTGGGAAAGCTGTTCAGCAGGTAAGAGCCAGAACTAGTCTTAGTGCCTTCTCTTCATGGGACCAGAAACATTCTGGAGTAAAATTCCTTCTCTAACTGGGCAGACGGCACGGCTTGCATGGTGCCTTGAGCCACAAGAGAGTGAAGAACCGCTGGGAAAGAGAGAGAGCTTTTCTGGAGGAGATTGAGGATTGCTTGAAAAGGATGGAGGGGACTTCCCAGTCATAAAATATCCCCTATGGATAATGGACGGAACCCAAGAATCTGAAGTGATCTAAAGCCAATTTGGAAGAAATGGAGAGAGATGGAGGGACAGGGGAACCTGGCCAAAAGCAGTAGGAAGCAAACTGTCAAATACGACCTGACTTATCCTGGAAAGGTGTTTTCTGGGTGGCAGGAGTCTGAGTAGACTTAGCAGGAGGCACACTCCTAGAACTTTTCTTACCCTTAAGAGTAGGGTGAGATTGCCTGCAAACAAAAGCAGACTTCGGAGGGATAATTCCTCTGAAATTTGGGAGTAGGAGAAGAAAAATATGTCCGCTTCTGTAAGTTTTTATCTTTGTCCTGGAGAGACTTAAAAAGCTCAGTTGCAGCAGATACAAAAATATTTTTATTATCCAAAGGAACATCCAGATGTTTGACTTTAATGTCATTAGGCAAAACCTGAAAATGAAGCCAAAAATGTTTCATAACTGAACTAAATGCAGCAGCCCTGGGAGAGGCATCATCTGCATCATAGCTACATTTGATTGAGTGGCAGACAACTTAAAGCCCAATGGGAAAGGGCCAAAGCCTTGTCAGTCAGGAAGGTCAGAAACCACCTTAGAAAACTGAGAAAGGAGGGTAGAAACATACCTGGTCATATGAGTCTGGTAGTTGATGCCCCTAAAGGACAAAGTGGCCATAGTGTACACTTTTTTTCATTGTCTCTCCATAGCCGTACTGTCCTTATCTGAAGGTAACAGCTTAGTAGAGGGCAATATCTTGGACTGCTTATCAGAGGAGACTGACACTATAGAGGGGTCAACAGAAGGCTATTTATAATGAAATTTATGCTCCTCAGACACTTTATAGAATTAGTCTGGCTTCTAAGCTGCAAGGGGCTGAGAGTCCGGGACTTCAGACACTGCTGAAAAAGTATGCAGAAGGGCAGCCAGAAGAGGAGGAACAGCAGATGGCTTAGGAGACTCCATCTGCAGGAGCTCGTAATATGTTTTTGAATCTGAGACTTGATAACAATCCCACTTGCCATTGCCTGTATGATGGCTTATTTTATCCCCAAAGGAGAGCTGTATTTTTTTCTTCAATAGAATGTTTTACTTCCAAACACATCTGATCTGATGTCCTTTTCATTCATTCCTCAACTGATGGGTTCAGATCCAAGACTCTGAACCAATTTGGCCACTTCTACCAGATCATCGGATCCAAAAACTCTCGCTTTTCCCTTTACTCATAATGCCCTGCCAACCTAACATACCTCAGTTTGCTGCCATTCGCTTCGAACTTGGGTACTTTTGCTTTTGAGTGTTTGATTTAAGTTTTCAAGTCTTTCATTACCTGTTTGTTAGTGAGTTAATTTATAATTCTATCCTTAATTGTTCTCTTCCTCCTTCCCACATTCTTTGAGCTAAATTTACCTGTTTCCTGATCCCTTTTAGCTACTGTTTTTCAGTATCCTTCAGTGCCATTATTTCTCCTTTACTCTTCATAGTATTGCTGTCTACCATTTGTTTGTAGTTTTCTTTTTTTTTTTTGAATAGTGGAAAGAAACTGAACTTTCTTCTTACATAGTTTTGCTTAGTGTTTTATTGTTGCTATAATATGGTGATGTTTTATCATGGCTGACAAGCCTACAGGATTCAAGAAATGCATTATCTGTGGGTATAACCTTCCCAACTCAGATTCCCACAGGGAATGCATTTACTGCCTTGGTCCCACTCACCTCGAAGCGGATTGTTCGATCTGCTCTGGCTTCATTTCCAGGGTTTTGACAGATTGAAGAAACAACTTGGTTTTAAGAGGCCTTGTGCCATCTACCTCTTCTTCCTTGGTTGCTGGGGTTCAAGCCCCTTCCAAACAGCATGACTAAGGCAAATCTGAGGCTATGATAATAGAAAATGAGTCCCGTAAGAGGTCTCCTGACTATTCTTTGGTGTCTGTGTCGCTTTTTCAACAGAGCCTCCTACAAAAGTGCTTAAGAAGTTGGATCTGCCTGTCTCAGATCTGACCGTTTTCTCCACGGATCCATTCACTGCCTCTTCTCATGGATCCAGTTTAATCTAGGCTCCATTCTTTCGTGGCAGTATCTCCTTGAAGACACTCCAGACCTGCGTCCTCCACATCATCTCTTAGGTCTTCCAGAAGCTTTTCAGAAGCCGATATGGATAGGATGTTGAGTAAGCTCCTCAGAGCACAGATCCTGATGGAGGTTCTACTGGCTCACTCTCGATGGGTGTGCAAGCTGTCCTTTGTCCACTTCCTCCTTGGTATCTTCTTCTCTGATCTGACCCTCTATTTTTGAGTCCCTCCCTGGCTCTGAGATCTCTGGGGTTGTCTTCATCAGATCAGAAGACAGTATTTCCAACTCCTGTGATCCCCCGGGTCGTCTGGCACTGAGCCTTTCGAAGCTGGAAGATTCTCAGAACCAAAGCATCAGTGCCAGAGCTGGGAGATTAGAGTCATCTCTGAAGCCGTCGGAGTTGTCTCTTCCCCTTATGGCCTCTTCAGGTGGAATGCTGGTGGAGTTGCTGGAGATGATGGTTCCAGAGATTTTGGCTCCAGGTGCCATCAACTTCTTTAGCCCCTAGGCATTCTACTTTGAGGTTGTGGAGTGAGCTTTCTCCTTGGCTAGAGAAGAAACATCCTTGCCCTCCTCAAATTATAAAACACTGCCTCGTCCCATTCTGTGATCTGAGTCTCATCCATCCTTTCCATTGGGGCATCCAACCCAAACTAATCTCCAGCCGGTCTGCCAGGATATCGTCATCTCTTATACTTCCCCCAGAATACCCCACTGAGGAAGTCCCTTGGAAGAGAATGAGTAAGAGGAAGCACTTAGATTCCCCCCAGGAGTTTCTCACTGAGGAGACTAGATTTTGATGAGGAGGAGGAGTCCCCTTAATGAGGGAGAAGAGTCCCCCAGATCACCACAAGAAGACATCTCCTTTGGAGACATCCTAGCGCTCCTGAAACAAAAAGGTGGTTGGTCCTCCGACACCCTCCCAGGAGGAATCTGTGTTCCTGGAGGCTTTCGGGTCTGACCCATCTGCTTCTTGGATGACCTCACTGACCGATGATCTTATTGGCCTTATCTCTTGCTAGGAGTGGAAGGAGCCGGATACCCTGGAGCCAATACCAAAAAGACAGACAAAAGTTTAGCTTCCCTAAGGCCCATGCATACTGGAGGTTGTCCCAGTCAATGCTATGGTTGTGGTGGCAGCCACAAAGCAGGAACTAGCAGTACAGAGTTCTTCTGTCCATCCCCCTAACAGAGAGTCTAGTGCTTTGGACAGATTTTGGAAGCATGTGTACACTTCAGTGACCTTTGCCTTCAGGTCGCAGAATTACTTGGCACATTTTGAGATTACAAAGAGATCTGACCAAGGATCTTGTCAAATTTTTCTTTTTGAGTCTATGTTGTTTGAGGATGGTAACAGAATGTCCTTGCAATTGGCCACCCTATAATGCATATGAAATGCATCAATGAGATTGACCTCCCTTGCTGTGGAAGGTACCTCATGGGCAGTGGGTTCAGGCAGAGCCATCAGGAGACATCCCTGTATGCACTCCTTGATTTCGCAGAGTCTTTTAAGTCTTTGTCCGTCAATGTGCCATTTGATGGAAATTAAAGACCCACTCTCCAGATGTGAACAGGAATGATAAAGACCCTGTCTGCCATGGGCATGCATTTTTCAACCCTTCAGAGATGTTTTTCTAGGTGTTGGCGAGGAGATAGAAAAATGTGGGTTAGGAAATCCAAGGTGCCTTTCCAATAGTCATGTGGAAATAGTTCCCCCAGGGGCAGAGGGGGGGAACTCCAATGGAAGATGCCACCCTTGTGGTAGAGGTGGCTCACAGAACCAGGGGTTCAGGGATTCCTTCTCAGATTGGCCCTATCAGTGCTCCTGAAAGGAGACCTGGCAGTCAGGGGATACTTGTCTCTGCACCAGAGAGCCTGGCTATCTATTACAAAACATTTGTGAGTGCAGTGAATTGTATCCACAGGTTATATCATACCATTTAACTCCTCCCACCAATGTTAGGAAAATCCCCAATGTTCCACCCAGTCAGAGGGAAGCAATGTATCTAGAAATAAAAAAGCTGCTAGAAAGCGAGGCATTCAGGAGGTCTCCCCAGACCAGACAGAGTCTGGAACTAACCCAAGATTCTTGTTGATGCCAGAAAAGACAAGGGATTTGAGGCCAATCCTGGATCTGAGCAAATTAAATAAGTTTGTTCAGTATTCAAGGTTTGATGGTCACGGTTCAGTCCATTTTACCTCTGCTACACAAGGACAACTGTATGTGCTCGACAGATCTTCAGGATGGTACATCAACAAACGGGGGGGGGGGCAGATCTTACCCTCTTTGTCAAGAAGCAGTGAGAGTGTGGCAATGGACAATCTCTTGCAGTCACATTCTAATGGCACTGGGCATTCCTGGGAAATCCAGTATTTATTTATTTAATATTTGTTTACCGGGAAAGTCTGACTTGGAACAAAGCCAATTTTCAGTGGAGGCCCAGGGACAAATGCTCCAAATGCACATCTTTTTTAACATGGGAGGAAACCAGAGTACAAGGAGGACATGCAAACTCCGCACAGAAGGTACCCCAGCTGAGAATCAAACCGGAGAACCTCTTGCTGTGAGGCAAGAACCCTACCACTGCACCGTCCATAATGTGATTGTAGACAAACTAAGCAGGTCCATTCTGATGCCTCACAAGTGCTCTCTCAATGTCAAAATAGTGGAAAGGATTTTTAGTTGATGGGGCCAGCCATGCTGCTACCTTTTTGCTTCTCCCCTCAAGTGCAGAAGGTTCGTTGCCCTGATCCCTCCAATGAGGGAGTCACCAAGAGATGCTGCATGGTTAGCCCTTCAGTTTCCTGTATGCATACTCACCATTTCCTCTCATTCCCAAATTTCTACAGAAAGCATTCTGGTTGAAAAACTTGGTTATCTTTATTGCACCCTTCTTGCCTCTTCAGATCTGGCTCCCTTTTCTCTGGCCTTATCGTGTGTATCTGCCATGCATACTGGATCCCACTCAAGACCTGTCTCACCTGAGAGATATGCCTCATCCGTACTTAACAGGCTCAAACTGACCACATAGTTTCTCCAGTTCACTTGATTGCTAGACAGTCCTGGATCTCTTCCCCGGTATGCCACATCTTATCTCACAAAGCCTCTACTAGAAAGGTTTACAAAAGTAAAGGGGAAGATATTTGTTTTCTGGGCCCTAAGCAAGGATCTGACCCTTTTACAGCACCTGTCCCATTAATCCTCAAATTTTTAGCTTTGATCTTTAATGAAGGTGATAGCTTTCAACTATTATCTATTACTATTTTTAACTATCAACATAACCACTTTTTTTAATATGGTCCGACTCTCCTTTGCCTTCCTTTCTTATCAACTATGGTCTTCTGTACTACCTACAAAATTAAAATCTATTATTAATTCTGCTTCTATAGTACTCCCTTACTATCCACTCCCACCAACACCCCCTCCCGAGACTCTCTACTGCCTTCCTCACTTATCAATTCTGGACTTCTGCTGTACTACTAAAAACTAAAAACTAAACTCTATTATCAATTCTACCTCTACTGTACTCTCTCAGCACCCACTTCCACTGAAACCTTACCCCCTTCTACTACTAACTGGCTGATCTGACCACTGTCAACCACCTCTCAAGGTTGTCACTTTTATATCCACCTGTGTTAACCACAGTTTGTATACAGTGTCTTTTTTGCCTTCATGTTTTGTTTATGCATTTGTAGAGAATCTTATTGTCCAAGACATTTACTGTAAAATGTTTTGTATTGTATCATTTTACTTTTTTTTACTAATATAGGTCTTGATTACTTTGAGTGCCAGTTTTGGAGCGTGCATACTTTTGCCCACTGTTAACAAATCTCGTTGTGGAACACCAGTCCAGTAGCTTATTTGTACTTTTGCAAAGTGAATACAATCCAGTCCTTTCCAGTTTCTCTAGTAAACAGTCTCAAGTTTTCTGTGAATGCTTTGTCTTCTAACTGTTCTGTTTTATACTTGTTTCTTCTTGAGAAGCCTCATGTTCAGTCGGCCTTTCCTTCATTTCAGTCTTTGATTTTGCAATTCTATCAACTAATCTGAATGGCTCCTTACAGCTTTTTGTCATTTGACTTTATATATTTTTGCAGTGTCCCATGTATTTTAAACCCTTCTGAGTTCTTGTGATTTGTTGCATTTTCATCCAATTTACTGGAAACTGTCTCTTGACTAAGTCTGCAGATTGAACAGTATTTTGCTGAACGGCTATGCTGTTTATCACAACCAGAGCAATCTTCTTTTCTGGTTAACTTTCCTTTAATGTTTCCATATGTCTTCTTTGATGTTCAGGTAATGTTAATTACTGCTAGGCAATAACTATATTTTACCAAAAATGTATAACTTTTATTGACGTTTTTTAACAATCTGAAGGTTTTCAGGCTGGAAGGGCTGTAACAAGCATGTTGCTCAGTTATCCACCATCTTGGAAGTCTGAGCCATACTGAAGTTATTGAGGGCAGAATGGTAGTTCTGAGTATGTGTGAGTATCCTAGTATCCTTTCCAGTCTTTCTTTATTATGAGAGGTTATAGATAAACTGGCATTGGGCCTTAGTTACTGAGTTCAGTGTTTTTGAAGACTTGACCACAATCTGGCATAATACAAGATTTCCAGAGGGTTTTTTTTAATTTCATTCTGCCTTTTGAGAAGATGTCCGTGTACAGAATATATATACAGCAAGTTGTCATCACATTAGAGTTAAATATTTCACCAAGCAGGATAACATTTCCAGTACTGCATTTAGAGAGCGGTCTAAACTCCATGTACTGGCAAAAACAATGAGCTGCAATGTAAATGCTTTTTAAAATGCCTTTATTAAATCGTAGCTGAAACAATAATGTAGGTACACATGCATTAATAGAAAAAAATCATAATGATGTTTCTCATTATTTTCATGCAGTATGCATATATGTTTTCTACATAATGATATTATTCATTTCCAAAGTTCACTCCTCCTTATGAACATTATTCTCCAAATATTGTTCCCACAAACTCCATTTACTTCTTCTATGTGGTTTGCTTCATCCCTTTCTTAAAGACTCCACTGATTTTATTTTCTTTATAATATTCAGAACTTCAATTACAGTTGGTTTAGATGTTGATTTTCAATTTCTAATTGCTTTTTTGCAGCCAATATAATTAAACTTAGTAAATTCTTATTCTGTCATCGATCCAAAGCCTTATGTCCTTGGTTGCAATCATTTCCTCTCCCAACATTGCAGACAAAGTACTGTGCAGGGAAATTGGAAAATCTTCCACAATTTTACACACACAATGTTTTCTCAGTTGCCTCTCCCTGTTCCATCATACTTCTTCTTCTTTAGGCTGCTCCCAGGGTTGCCACAAAGGATCATCTGTTTCCATTTCTTCCCGTCCTGCATCTTGATCTGTCATACCAACCACCTGCATGTCCTCTCTCACCACATCCATAAACCTTATCTTAGGCCTTCCTCTTTTCCTGTTACCTGGTAGCTTCATCCTTAGCATCTTTTTCCCCAGTATACTCAGCATCCCTCCTCAGCACATGTCCAAACCAACGTAATCATGCCTCTCTGGCTTTGTCTCCAAACCTTCCAACCTGGGCTGACCCTCTAATATACTTGTTCCTAATCCTGTCTACCCTCGTCACACCCAGTGCAAATCTTAACATCTTTAATTCTGCCACATCCAGCTCAAACTCCTTCCTTTTTGTTAATGCCACTGTCTCCAACCCATATAACATAGCTGGTCTCTCTACCCTCTTGTAGACCTTCCCTTTCACTCTTACTGGTACTAGTCTGCCACAAATCACTCCTGACACTCTTCTCCATCCACTCCATCCTGCCTGTACTGCCTTCACCTCTCTTCCACACTCACCATTACTCTGAACTGTTGATCCCAAGTATTTAAACTCATCCACCTTCGCCACCTCTACTCCCTGCATCTTCACCATTCCTCTATCCTCCCTCTCATTCACACACATATATTCTGTCTTAGTCCTGCTGACCTTCATTCCTGTTCTCTGTAGAGCACATCTCCTCCTCTCCAGGGTCTCCTCCACCTGTTCCCTACTCTCACTACAGATCACAATGTCATCTGCAAACATCATAATCCACGGGGACTCCTGTCTGATCTCGTCTGTCGACCTGTCCATCACCATTGCAAATAAGAAAGGGCTCAGAGCTGATCCTTGATGTAATCCCACCTCCACCTTAAATGCATCCATCACTCCCACCGCAGACCTTACCGCTGCCACACTACCCTTGTACATATCCTGTACCACTCTTACATACTTCTCTGACACACCAGAGTTCCTCATACCATACCACAACTCTTCTCTAGGCACCCTGTCATATGCTTTCTCTAAGTCCACAAAGACACAATGCAACTCCTTCTGACCTTCTCTGTACTTCTCCATCAACACTTTGAGAGCAAACATCGCATCTGTAGTGCTCTTTCCTGGCATGAACCCATACTGCTGATCACTAATCATCACCTCCCTTCTTAACCTAGGTTCCACTACTCTTTCCCATAACATCATGATGTGAATGATCAATTTAATCACTTTGTAGTTACTACAGCTCTGCACATCACCCTTATTCTTAAAAATTGGTACCAAAACACTTTTTCTCCATTCTTCAGGCATCCTCTCACTTTCCAAGATAACAATCTAGTTAAAAGCTCCACTGCCACTTCACCTAAACACCTCCATGCTTCCACAGTTATGTCATCTGGACCAACAGCCTTTCCATTTTTTATCCTCTTCATAGCTATCCTTACTTTCTCCTTGCTAATCCACTGCACTTCATGATTCACTATCCGCACATCATGCAGCCTTCTCTCCTTCTTATTCTCTTTCATCAGCCTCTCAAAGTATTTTTCCATCTGCGTAACGCACTCTCCTCGCTTGTGAGTACTTTTTTCTCATTATCCTTTATCACCCTTACCTGCTGCACATCTTTACTAGCTCGGTCCCTCTGTCTAGCCAATCGGTCCAGGTTCTTTTCTTCCTCCTTAGTGTCCAATCTTTCATACACCTCTTCATACGCCTTATCCTTGGCCTTCGCCACCACTCTCTTTGCCAAGCACCTCATCTCCTTATACTCCTGTCTACTTTCTTCATCTCTCTGACAAATCCCACTTCTTCTACGCCAACCTCTTTGTGTATACTTTCCTGTACTTCCCCATTCCACCACCAACCACCTTTCTAGCCATCTCCCTTACTAGCTCTGCTGTAGTTACCCAGCTGTTCGGTAACTCTTCACTGCCACCCAGTGCCTGTCTTAAGTCTTCCCTGAACTCATCATACTTGAATAAAAAAAATTTATGAAAATACTTATGCAAACTGTTCCTAGTAATATTTGTAAACCTTCTGGACTTTGTTGCATACTTAGCAGCTTACATGTTGGAGGGGCAGGTTCATAACCCAGAGACTGCCCATGCTTTGGAATAGACTTCCCATACATGTCAAGCAGAGCACCTCACTAGCGCTCTTCAAGAGAAATCGTGGACTGGTTGGGAAATAGAAAGTTCACCCGGGGATCACTCCAGTGGCTCTAATTGATAGAGGCACTGAGAACTAATGACGGGTGGCACAATGCCAGGGCACTTCTATGGCCTGGGCTTGTAAAGGCCCCAGGGCCATTAGCTTAGTACTCACACCTATGAAACCTATACAGATGTCCTACCAATAATCTTTCCAGTCTCTCTTCTCTCCTGTGGTTCTTACAGTTATCATGCAATATTTTATATGCCTACTAATTGTCCCTTTTTTACAACAATTTTGGTGCTAGACTCAACTAGTAACTCTGAGAGCTTGTCTGTCATTTAGCACTATCCCTTTCTCTTTCTTTGTACTGTGATATCAGTCTGGTCCAAATTTCTCCTTGGCTTCATCCCAATAGTTATTTGCTCCCAATGCCATAATTACTTTGCTAATTTTCTCCAGTAAATTCCATCCCCCTTTTGCCTATTTTACCTCTGCTTACAGTTATCCCTATTGGTAACATCTCCTTTCTCCATTCTTGTGGTGGCTTAGTTCTTAGAAAACTTTTTGCTACTTTATGAATATAATACTATATATGGTTGCTGCGGTTTTCTTTAATGACCAGCATCCAGAATCCTACGTTTTATTTCTGAAACTCCCCAATGTTTCATCATCCCTTTCCACTTTGATTTATAACCTTATGCTTGTTTTATGTATATGAGCCTTAACTGTGTAGCGCTTAAGTATCCCTTCAAATCCGGTAATGCTAAACCACCTTGTTTTATGTGTTAAAATCATTTTATCCCATATAATTCTTTCCCTATTACACTCCTTAACAAATTCGTTCATCTCTTTTTATTACCATCCATGACTTCTTCTCTGATAAAATATGCTTGCACTGGATATAAAATTTAAAGGGACTAAAACATTTTCATTGCTTGTGTCTTATTGTCCATATCCATAGTCAGGATGTTACAGTTACTCAGCGTAGTCTGCACTCAATTTTTAAAGTCTGCAAATTTATCACACTTCAGAAAATATGTTCGCTATTACCTCTTTCTTCCCAATAACACCTCCTACATTTGCAATCTACCCAAGGAAAATGCTTTGGGAGTCTGCTTGTGGTATAAAAATACCTAGACAAACACTTCAGGCAAAAATCCTAAATTATCCACACTTTGTTGCATATTTGGGAGCCTTACATATATCTATTCCCATTGTTTTCTTTGTGAATTACTCCAGTCTGTCTTTCAATCCTTTCTAACCTCTTCTGATTGATTTCCTGTAGTTGTCATGCAGTATTTTACATGCCTCCTAATTATCTCTTTTTAACAGCAGCTTCTGTTCTACATTCCACTAGAATCTCTACCAGTGCTGTGCTTTCACTTAACATCCCCCTATTCCTTTTTCTTTGCTTATACTCTATCAGTCCTTGATAGTGAAGGCAGTCTCTAGTATACAGTCCAAATGTATTCTTGACCTCTTCCCATTGTATGTACCTTTCTCCGTCTTAATTATTTACTCCCAATTCTTTGGTACCTTTGCTAGTTTTCTCCAGTAAATTCCAGCCCCCTCTTGCTTATTCTCTGTACTCCTAATTGCAGTTATTCCTATCGGCAGAATCTCCTTTCTCCATTCCTGTGTTGGATTAGTTCTCAGAATAGTTTCTGCTGCTTTATGTATATAACATTATGTGTTGCTATTGTTTATTCCCCTTGAGGATCTGCATCCAAGACATAAGCCTTTGCTTATTTCTTGGGCTTCCCCCCTGCTTCATCATTCTGCCTTTCTACTTTGAATTATAGCTTTCTGCTTGTGCTATGTATAGGAGCCCTAACTTTGTAGTTGTGAAATATTCATTCATATCAAGTAATCCCAAACTATCTTGTCCTATTGAAAGGATCAACTTATCCCACTTGACATCTGCTTATCAACTAAATAGAAATGAAACCTAATATGCGGTTTGTAACCCTGGATGTGCAATCCCTGTTCACTATCATACCTAATGGATTAGGAGTTGTCACTATTAAGAACTATCTAGCCAAGCATAGTGAATACACAGAACAGAAAATAGATCTCATAAGCATGTTCCTGGAAATTATATTGGAAAATAATGTCTTCCTTTATGACAACAATATGTGTATTCAGCGTGATGGCGTGGCTGTGGGCACATCGTGTTCCAATAGCTATGCCAACATGTTTTTAGCTATGTGGGAAGAAGAAGAACTTTTTCATGAACGTATGGCATCAGTAACGGATCCAGTTCTATCAACATTTTGTCGATGATGTCTTTTTTGTATGGGAAGGTGATGTAGAAGCGCTTGAAAGGTATATTGCCAATATGAATAATATGACTACATATTTAAAATTTACTTCCAATTACTCAGACACTAGAACTGAATATTTAGAAGTCTTCGTAGAGAGGGTAATGAATACCTATGTCAATACAGGAGTATATAGGAAAAAATGTTGTAGGAACACCCTCCTCCATCGACGCAGTATGCACCTTGCATATATATTCAATAATATCATTAAGGGACAAAGTATGAGAATATCACGCTTAAATGCGACAGAAGAAGGATATCAACAAGAAATTAATACTTTTAAACATAGGCTACTCAAACGTGGCTACAAAGAACTTGAGATAGAAGCAGGATTACAGAATATTAATCAGTTGAGGGAAAATAATGCAGCTCCATATTATTCAGCTCCGGTACATTGTCCTAACCAGCAGAAAGATAGTGTGTCTCACCTGAAAATACCAATGTATTATACTAGTGATACCAAAGATCTAATGGAATTGATTAGTAATTGATTAGTAGTCATTGGCGTATCCTCACGATTGATGAGGACCTAAGGAATGTAGTTGGGGAGAAACTGAATTTCCAATATAAGAACAAACCCAATCTTAAGACTGCTGTGCCACCCAGTAGTAAATACCAGTAATTATACTCATACTGGTACCCATTGTTGTGGTAAGTGCAACTTTTGTGTATGTACAGGAGATAATTTTGTACATCCAGATACAGGACAGCATTTTAGGTTCCATGTGTCCGCAGATTGCGGTACTGATCATGTAGTATATTTGGCCGTCTGTCAGAGATGCCAATCTTTTTACGTATGTAAAACCGATAGGGCACTCCGGACTAGGATTAGAGAACATCTTTATGCCATCAGGATATGTTATACCACTAACGCTTTGGCTAAACATACTATGGCACAAGGACAGGAGCATGACTTTCGCTTTATGGCCATAAATCATAACATTCCCTTAATGAGAGAGGGCAATATACGAAATAATACAGAAAAGAAGGAAATCAACTGGATTATGAGAATGAGGGCAGATAAAGGCAGAGGCATAAATGAGAGAGCCTCAATTAAACCTGTCTTAAGAACTAGATGTTTAGTTGCAAAATAGTCATATCTTATGGGAAGGTTATTTCATGAGTTTTATTTATGCATTAATAGGTATATACATATGTTAAAATAAATATGAAATTGACCATTTGAAAGTGGTACTAGATAGGAAAATGTAGACTTATATATTGCCTGTTTTCATTTTTAAATTTAATTTTATTTTTAATTTTACTGTGAATGTTTCCTTAGTTTATAGTGATGGACAAGCTTAATATTATCTTAGATTTTTAATGAAATGTTTTTGTAAATATAATTCATGAAAAAATCTTGTATTAAAAAATTCCTTATTTGAATGTTTTATTGGTATTCAGTAATGTGTCAATTATGCACTATTGTTTACATATTTTCATGTTACAGACATCATAAATAATTTAGGTATCGTATAATTATCTGCCTTTCTATTTTTATTTCTAGGCAGTAACATAAACTAGATAGGAACGGACATAATTCCTGTGATTATGAATTTTAATTTGAAAGCGTACATCCTTGCATAGCTGTATGTCATCATACCACCTTACGTTATATTTTGAGCTTAAATATTGCCCGTTATGTAGAACATTATAATCAAGATGTCTTTCATACAAAATACATTGGTCTTCAAAGATTAAGACGCAGCGTAAGGGAGCAATTAGTAGGCTATATGTACATTACATATAGATATGGTACATATAACTTTTTACCATATGCTTATGACATAAGTTTTAATGAATAGACTTTATAAATATAATTCGTAAAAAACTTGAGTCACAGAAATCATTTTGACATCAGCAATGCATCAATTGCGTGTTTTTGTCCAGTTGCACGTTTTTATGGTGTAGGATTTCATTCATGAATAATTTAGGTACTGTCGTACAACCATTCACCTTCATATAGTTTTCATTTTAAGGCAGTACTACAAATTAGATAGGAATGTGTATACATCCTGCCTTTATGAACTCAACTTGAATAGCTTATGTTTTGTGCTCAGACATTGCCCCGTATACAGAGCATTATAATCATATAAGCACTTAGAGAGTAGGATGCTGCATAAGGTAGTAGATAGTAGGCCATATGTACATATAGATATGTTGCATACAATTTTTGTATATGCATAATAGTGTTGTATACAGATATATTTTTTAATCTGATTATTTCAGGTATTATTTACGATTTGACATTTGACTATGTATGTATTTAAGTAGTAGGATAGTCAATTTACATTATAGAAATAAGACCATCTGTAAGAGTGGGTTCCACAGTTTATGAATGTTTAATTCGTGTGAATGACAGGAAGTTTTAATAATGTTTTTTTAACTTGAATGTATATCTTTAAATGCTTAATTGATTTATAGGTTTTAACATGTGATGACTGTATAAAGGGGAGATTGTGTAAATTATGTTTTGAATTTTAGCGGTCTGATGAAGCTTTATGTGAAAGAGCTAACTTGATGCATGCGAATTAAAATCAGAACTCATTTTATACGAACGGAGTATTTTTCTTTTTGTATACACTCATTTATATACTGGATTTGTTGCTGAGCTGTGGTTGCCTCTTAGCTGGTTTATTTGGACTTTTTCATATCTGTAGATAAAGCTAACTTTTCTTTATTATCAGGCCATTTATATCCTTGAATGTTTGAGTCCCTTATTTTTTTTACCAGGGGTTCTAAATATATATAAAGCAAATAAAGGGAAGGAGAACAACACTCCCTTGGTACTTTTTTCAAACACATCTTGTCTGAGAGCAACACACCCACTTTAATTCTTGCCTCTCACTCTTCTTATGTTCTCCTAATTAACCTTACTATGCTGCCAGAGAATGCAAATACCAGCATTACTCTACTGCTGGCTTACACGGATGTAATATAAATGCATGTTGGCATCATCCTCCTCCATTGCCTGCAACCCCTTAATACTGTAAATCTACTAATGTTGCCCTTTTTCCTATTCTGTTGCTATTGGAGCCTGTCTAGCAATCAGTGTTATTACTCCCCCCTTTCATTTTCCCCTGATAGTCTGAGTGTTTAGCCTGAAATCCTTTTTGCCACTATTGAATGATTTTTCTGCATCAAGACCCACCAACAGTAGCTGCTTTTTCTTACACTGTTTCCCTCTGGATCATCATTCTGTTAAAGTTGTCAAAGGGTTGCCTCTACTCCACAAAACCATACTGCTCCATATCTATCAATTTTGGCAACATATTTGCTGTTACCTACTTTTGACTTAAATACTTTATAATGATGGTTTAAAATTGAAACTGGTCTTCAGCTTGGTTTGAAGGGTCTTTACTCTGTTTGGATGTACAGTCAAAACAGCTTTTTTCCATGATGCTGGTACATCCCACTTTTTAAAATAATAATAAACCAAACCTTCCACTTCTTTGTCACATTCTTTCCTTCCAGCTTTCACAGAAATACCAGTGTGTCCTGGAGATTTCCTTGTTGATTATAGTTAATTGTTTTTGTCGTTTCCACTAAACTTAACATAATTGTCTTCCACAAATATTTCCATTTGTGCCTGTTCATGGTTTCCAAAATTTCCAAAATATCTCTAATACCTCTGTAAGATCGCTGGTTATTTTTCTTGTCATATCCTTCCTAAGTTTGGCAACAAACCTTTTTACTTTCTGTTGCCTAAGTTGCTGTGCTAAAAGTTTTTGTGTTTTGGAGTTGTTGGCAAAAAGGACTTGCAACTTTTATAAACTCATGCATATTATCTAGATACTCTCTTATTTTCCTTTCAGCATTCTGCTATTACTTGTCTTCATTTTCTGTAAGATTCTTTATATATAATCATTTAACCTTTGTCATCTTCTTTTTCCCTTTTCTTTCTCTTATTTTTATGATTTTAAAATCCATTTTCAATTTATCCCACTCAGTAGTAGTGTTTACTGAAGAAACTTCTATCTTTTCTAAGAAATCTTGAGTGATTTGTACTACCCATTGTGTACCATTTTTACTGAATTATCCTGCATCTTTGGATAAGTCTTTATTGGAACATGATCTTAAGTAGTTTTTGACGCATTTCAAAGGTTTCAGTTAAATACACATGTTCCTGTGAAATATAATTTCTATCCATTTTAGCCTGGTTACAGATTGCACCTTGAGGAATAATAGTTACGTTTTCTTGGTTCCTACTATGGAAGTCACATTTTTCATACCAAACATTCTCCTATATTTCTTCAGAAATCCACCCTTTTATGTTTTCATTCTAGATTCCCTGATGCATCATTACTGTTGTAAATTGGGCTACATTCACCACCCATAAATAATAATTCTTGCTGAAAACTTAAAATTCACTTAAGCTCCATAGTAGTTTCAGGTGGAATATAAATGCATACTGGCATGATCCTCCACCTCTGCCAGTAATCTCGGACTACCACAAATCCACCATTACTGCTTTTTTTCCATCTTCTGTTATTGGAGCCTGTCTAGCAATCTGTGTTCTCCCTATTTTCATTTCTTCCCGATAGTCTGAGTGTCCACCTTGAAATCCTTTTTTGTTAAATTCACATGCTCATTCTAGTTAAATACATCTTCTGCAGCATTGCCATTTGCACCCCACCCTCCTAATATAAGTTCAGTACTTTTTGATTTTTGTCTATATTTGTAAGGCCATTTATATTTTATGATAATATTGACAGAGTAGTCATTGTGATGGAAAGATATTACTCCCACCTGTTATATTTAAAATAATCATCATGCATGTATCTCCAATCTTTTGCCTACATACAGAGTGTAATGTTTGGCAGGCTGATCTCTTACATAGTTGCTTATTATCTCTTTTTGAATCTATATATATATATATATATATATATATATATATATATATATATATATATATATGTGTGTGTATATATATATATATATATATATATATATATATATATATATATATATATGCGTGTGTGTGTGTGTGTATTTTTTTTCAGAACCACTCCCCCTTTTAATTTAGAACAGACATACAAAACTATGTGCATTTTCAACAAATTAAGTTTATCCCTTCAGATAGAAGCAGTTATCCCAATTCAGTAGATGCACCGCAGGCATTAACTAATCTAAAATTAAGGTTACTCACGCTAAAACTCATGTTGCAGCCTATGTCCTCTCTTATGCTAATTGCAGTCATTTGTTTTCTTATCTCTTTTCCCCTCCCAGGTGTGAAAAACATCTTGCATTCTTTCAGTAAATTTTCACTTTTAGCCATAGGTACCACCCTAGCTACCTTTAACTAAATTAAGTTGTGCACTGTATTATGCTGCTGGAGAGCCAACTGCTTGTACGATGCATTCATTCTCCACAGTTTCAAATTTAATTTAACTTTCACTGAACTGTTTGCCAAAGTACTGTTAAATGTTAATTATACTTGTACAATTCACTCGGCAGATAGTATTCGGGCTGATAATGATTAATTGCTTGCACCTACAGACTTCTCTTCAAGTTGATAAGGAGGAAGGAAAAGCTTTTGAGGTTTGCAAATGAATGAAACAGCCTTTATACATTTTGCCAGAACACCCAGTTCAACCCTCTCATGATTAGTTGTTTGTACTTCGACTTTTGTGTCCCAGTGTTTCTAATGGAAAAGTGGGGAAAAAAAACGATGTTGCAAAATGAAAGAACTACCATTTAAAGGGATTTCATCATTTTATCAAATTTTTGCAAGCACATTTGCTTTAAAAAAGTTCCTGTAGTTTAAAACCAAGGACATTGATCTCACTGTCCACCACTGTAAAAATGGTAAATTATCTTTATTCTGTATGTGATATGATCAGTACACTTTTACATCCCCACCTCAGCAGCCCTAGATCACATTTTATTAACTTTAACTTGCGTCTATCCAACCTTGTCACACTATAATTAAAAAAGTACTTTTCTGATTTAATATCTGTCATTTATACAGCAGTCACTGATAACCCCCCCCCCACCTCACATTTAAAATATATAAAATATCCTTCACTGAATACTATACAAAACTGATTTGCAGTATAATATGCAATTTATATGATTACATTTTTCTTCAAATAATAATAACATATTTGGATTACTTACTCTTACTGCAGTTCATTCACTGTCCTAAACATTAATGATGTAATATGGATATATGCTTTACATTTTTTCTACCAGTTTAACACTTTTTATAAAATTCCATTCTCTCAACCAGTTCTTCTTGTGAAGCTTTTCTTCACTTGTGTGTTCTTGTTTATAATGGGACTGATGCTTTATAGTCTCCAACGTATTCACTATTTTTGCAGTGTTGCTGGTCTCTTTCCTGATCATCTCCATCTCACAGCACCCACTCTCTGGTTGAAGTCAGAGTCCTCCAATCAACTCCTGTTCTGTCACTGAAGCATTTTCCTTCTGGAACAGTGGGAAAGGTTTTGTCACAAGTTTGTCTGGAGCAACAGAGATGGTATTATTGCACCTTTACTTTCTCATGGCCAGATTTGGAATATACACAAGATGTACCCTTTCAGTCAACCAATTCTGCTGTGTAATGTCACTCCAGTTGCTTATCTGTACTTTCATGAAATTAATTCAATATGTTTCTTTCAATTTCTCTGGTAAAGCAGAAAAATGCCATGTTTTCCTGCATGCTCTGTCCTCTAACTTCATTGTTTTTGAAACTGCTCTTCTTGAGGAGGCTCATGCTCAACCAGCCTTTTTTTTCCATTTCATCCTCTGATTTTTGCAGTTTTATCAGTTCATCTAAATAAGTTAAAGCTTAATCTAGATGTACAGCATTTTTATATTTGGCTTTATGTATTCCTTCAGTTTGTCACTTTTAAACCCTTCTGAGTACATTTGATTTTTTCTCTAAATTTCTGGAAGCCATCTCTTGTAGCAAAACTGAAACTTGAACTGCTTTTTGCTGAACATCTGTAAAATTAATCATAAATCACTGCTTCAATAGCCTTAGCTATATGGATTATGTCCTGCAAAGGATATAACAGCCGGACAGTCTTCGGCTCCCTCCACACATACACCCAAGTTACTATTAGTTCAAGCATTTTATGGAGAAAACAGCAGCCTGGGCACCAAAAACCTCCCCTGTTTTCTTGTCCGTGAGAGCACTCCTCCAGGGCATCAGAGGATTGTTTGTCAGCTCCTGTCTTCCACTGCCGAGCAGAGAAGTTCCCATTGTGGAGTTTCTTCTGCGCACTTTATTTTTTTGTGACAAAGTAGTGCTAGTTCTCTGTAAGAATACCAACATTTTCACACAGTTTTTATGGGATTGCCTGGTCTGGAAGGCTGTTTTTAGTAGGGAATGCCTATGATTAATTGGGACTCTATTGTATAGTAAAAGTGTAGTTCTTTTGTATTGTGTTTTAAAGTGAGTGCAAGTGTTTGTTTGCTTGCTTGCTTGTTTGTGATTTTTAACAACTTACCTATAGACTAACTCCTTCTACCACTGCTTACCAGTGCCCAGGATCATTATCAGCAGGGACATGGTGCAGATTACCAGTGTCTGATTGCCTTCTTTCTCTGTACCAAAGAGGAAGAAAACTTCCAGAGAATCCTTGCAGTTGGTGCCTTAGCCTCTGGTGGGTGACCCTGTTGTGGCCAGTGGCTGTTCCTCCGACTCCCAGATCAGTTTGGGCAATAGGGTTTATTCGAGCATATTTGTGCCAAAGAAAGAACTCTTATGGAGACCCGTGCTCAGTCTATCATTTTTGACCTTGTCTGTAACTGTTATTGAATCTCTTGTGATTGCAAAGTCTGTTAACCCTCATTCCTCATTTGTGTTTTCTAGATAAACTTCTTTCGTATCTAATGTTACATCAGTTTCCCATTGCCACAGATTTGAGAAGGCTTGTAAAACTTTGTCTGGGTCACATTATCATTTCTCTGTATTGCCCTTTGGGTTACCTATTTCTGCAAGGGTGTTTACAAAGTGTCAAGCTCATGTGATGGCCCATTGGAGGACATCCACATCTTTCCTTTAGATGACTTTGCAGTCTTTTTCAAGACGTTAGAAGTCCCTTACATTGGTAAGAAATTTCCTTATGGACCTAGGTTTTCAGATTAATAATCAAAAAATCTTTTTGATTTATTCTCACAATATTACGTTTCTAAACGTCCTCTAGACTCTTAATGCAGAAGGCAATCCTGATGCAGAAGAAAGTGACTTATCTCTGAAAATTTTCCTAAGTTTTTCCCAGCAGTCTCAGACTTCATCAGTAGTCTTTCTCGGGATGTTAGGATTCATGGTTGGGGGTTGGCATAATGGTTAAGTGTTTACTTCACAGGCGAGAGGTGCTGGGTTTGATTCTTACAAGAAATTATCTAGGCTTACAATGGTACACAAAGGTAGCTAGCCTATTAGTTACCTATGCACCTATGGTTTCTGTGATTCTCATAATTCTTGTGGCCAAGATAAACATGATAATTAAGTGGTTTCTAAAAACTGTGTGAGCCTAGCTCTCTCACCCACTGGGCTTTCAGATCCTAAGTTGGGTTTTGTGAAAAGAGGAATTCTTTAGTGGACCGACCAGATTTCCCTGAATCGTGGTCTATGATTCTATCCATCCTTCTCTGTCTCTGACAGCAGAAGCTTCAGATTTTGCATGGTGAGTTGCATTTCTAGGTGTAAAAGTGTACTGTCTTTGCAACAAACATACAGGCCAAAGCACATAGATGTGAAAGAGGTGTTGTATGTAAATGTCCTTGCTATAGAATCTCCACCACTTGCGACCCCCCAGGGCCTTTATAGATGTTTACAGACAACACCACAGTCATGTGATACATAAAATAGGGGCCTCCATGTCTTGCCGTCTGACTATGGTAGCTTGGGAGGGCATAATTGAGCATTGTTTAACCCTCTGAGCTTCTTACATTCCATCACAGCAAAATGTAGTAGTAGACAAGCTGAGAAGGACCAGGAGATACCCACAGAAATAGAAATTAAACTAGGGGATCTTCCAGGAATCTATCCTTTTGTGGAGAACACTTCAAGTAGATCTGTTTGTCTGCTGTCGGAACAAACTGAACAAATTCTGCTCCAGGATTCCTTATAAGCATGCCTGGAAAACATAATTTTTCATTCCCTTAGACGGGATTGTTCCTATATGTTGTTCCACCCTTTCCTCTGATATCCAGGGTCATTATGAAGGTTCAGAGCGACTCTCCAGTGTTAATTGTGGTGACTCCCATCTAGCCCAGGCAGCAGTGGTACTCCCTTGTTGTTGAATTGGCCAAGGGCAGTTACCACAAGCTTCAGCACAGATTGGATCTACTTTCACAAAACAGAGTATGTTTGGTACTTCCCAGTTTAAAACAACAATGACTGCCTGGATGATTCAATTTTGATTTCTTTTAGGCACCTTTTATCCAAGGACAATGCTACAGGTATTGAAGGAGGCTAAGAAACCTGCTACTAGGAAATCTTATGTTAGTAAATGGAAGGGATTTTTAAGTGGTGCCAAACTGAGAGCCGGGTCCCTTTCAGAGTTTTTGTACCACTGATTTTACAGTATCTCTGAGAGCTACTGTCCTCGAGCCTGTCTTATTCTTCTGTCAAGGTTCATCTGTCAGCCATTTCAGCATGTCTGTCCATGGATCCTTCTCTTTCTTCTCAGACTTTGAACAAAGCAGTTCTTTGAAAGGGGTTTTGCATGCAAGACCACCTAGGAAATAGGTGACTCCTTCTTAGGCCTTTTCTTTGTGTTAGAAAAGGTTAACTCTGTCTCCCTTTGGATCAGCTCATCCGGCTGCTTTACAGTTCATAACATGGAAAACCATGTTACTTATGCAAGAAGAGTATCAGAGTTGCAAGCTTTGATGGTAGATGAACCGAATTTAGTATTCCATAGAGGTAGGGTTACTTTAACAACAAAACCCTCATTCATGCCTAAAGTAGATGTTCTTCATGTTTCACTGTTGCAGTCATCACACTTGAGTTATCTGCCTGCAGGTAGCCCTCAGTTGGCCCGAATACCAGAGTCTTGAGATTTCTGCGTCGGATGTTGTCGCCTCTTCCATGATGTCAGGGAATCAAAAGTAGTTTCACAGTTTACATTGGCTCAGGCTGTCAGTCTCCTTATATTTTTTCCCAAACCAAAAAAAAAAAAAAAAAAATCAGAGAAAATATTTTAAATTTTACAAAGGCCTCAAGCAGTGTATAAGGAAAAAAAAAAGAAGAAAAATAAAGGGAACAACAAATTATATAAACTGTAAAGTAGGGTACAACATTCATTCATACTTTCAATATGACTAATTAGATTGACACATCTGAATTCAGATTTGTTGTTCACATGATTGTTATTGAAAAATCAATAAAAAAAAAAAAAGAAAGAAAATATGGACAGGATTAGGAATTGGTATATTAGAGGGACAGTTTGGAGACAAAGCAAGAGAGGCGAGATTGCGTTGGTTTGGACATGTGCTGAGAAGGGATGCTGGCTATATTGGGAAAAGGTTGCTAAGGATGGAGCTGCCAGGTAAGAGGAAAAGAGGAAGGCCTAAGATAAGGTTTATGGATGTGGTGAGAGAGGACATGCAGGCGGTTGGTGTGAAAGAGCATGATACAAAGGACAGGAAAAAATGGAAACAGATGATCCGCTGTGGCGACCCCTAACGGGAACAGCCGAAAGAAGATGATGATGGATGTGTGCAGACAGCTCTGATAATGATATTGGCAGAATCATAGTCTTTAAATGCTGAACAGCTGTTTATTTCCTATAAAGGGACAAAGATAGAACAACCTATGTCAAAGCAGTTGATTTCCAGATGGTTGTCCTTTGAAGTTTTTTTCTTATTCCCATCATAAGAGAAGCCTTGGGGTGGACTCCAGAAGCATTCTAGAGGTAGCTACTTGGTTCTCTGTTCATACTTAGATTCATGGGTTCATATTTTTATACTAGGCTAATGAACACCAGGATCTTTATAAGCCTAGCCATGCAACCAAACCCAGATTTGTCCCAAAGACCTTCGGATGACTTTATGGTGGGGTATATTGGTAGAGGGTTATGTGGGGGATTATTAGTTGGGGATTAATGGTGAATACCTCTAGTAGATCTAGTTGTGAGCTTCAAGGGGTATTGAGGGCGAGCTGTAGCTGGCTAGGACATGGTAAGGAAGCTTGTCTATGGATACTTTGGACATGGATGAATTCTAGGGCATCTTCCTTTTTTAACAAGCCTGGTGCTGTATTTGTTGCTAATGTAGATCGAAACACCTCCTCATTTAGTCCTTGTCTGTGCTGCTGTTGGCCTAAATGCATGAAAGGCACTCTAGCCTAGTAGTGCTAGAGTACTTTCTGCAACTTTAAACCAAGTGCCTGTAACAGCACAGATGTCTACATTCTCCAGAGCGAGGAGAGCTTGTATGGTGTGTTTCTTGTTTTGGCTCGTAAACTTGAGCAGCAACACCTCAAGGTTGCTTGGAGTTTTTTTTTGCTATGTTGGTAATTTTGTTGTTTGACTTTATTCACCTACTTAGAGCCTTTTTTAGACAAAGTTTTATCCAATATCCGAAAGCCCAGGGGGCATACCACTCAACTGTCCATATTTCTGCCTCATATTTTTGGTCTGTTCCTCATAAAATCTGTGGTTCTCTGGTAAATCACTGAGGATTGAAGTCACTGTATATTAATATACATTTGAGATTCAGAGTTCGTATTCTTCAAAAATTGCTGTTAAAAACTTTATAGGTTTATAATATATTTAAAAATAGTCACTAGTTTTCGGCCTTTTATCCCCCTGTTATTTTTAGACTTTGTCCAGATTTCTTGTGCTAAAGCATTGAGAGGTAGACCAGGGAGATGGGTGCAGAGCATTCTTGACAAAGCAACGTGGTCTGTTAACAGTTCCTCCCATGCTGATGGATACTGGATTCCCCTGAAGTGACACCAGAAACTAAGCCGAATCAGTCATTTTCTGTTCATACTGTGTCATCATCCTTGTTGGATTCCTTCTCCAGGTCCAGAACAGACTTTGCTAGGACCAATCTCCAGGGGCTCCTGATTCCTACTGCTACTAGTTAACCACATAGCTGAGGTTACTGTTGTAGTGATTTATGATGAACATAATATAGTTGTGTAAGTTGCACTTACCATGAAAAAAGATGTTTAATTAAATTGCCGCTGCAACAGCTGCATCTTCTCTACTTCTCTTCATCCCCCTTATTTTGTATATAGTCTTTCTCAAATAGGAGTTGTGTGTTCTTAACTTCTGTGTTTTCAGGACAGTAGTGTCCATTTTTTCTGTTGACAAGACAGTACAGCCTGGACACATGAGTGGAGGGAACCAAATAGCAAAGGCTACTGCAGCAGTGATTTAAGCAACTTGGACAGTTGTATTTTCCCAGCAAGAGTTTTTTTTCTTCTATTTTGATTGATTTTCTCCAAATTTCTTCTTTGTCGACAGTGGCAGTTAATTACTGTCCAGTAACCAAATGTTACCAATTTTAAAATTTGCTGACTTTTTATCAAAGTTTCATTTATCACGCTGAGAGCTCTAATCAACCGATTGATCAATGTGTGGCCATCTTGGAAGTGTCTATCAGAAAATCGATAGCCTGGTTTGCTCAACAGGGTGAAGTATGTATCTATAGCTTTGTTGTTAAAGACTAGATGTTTTCTTTCTTGTACTTTTCTTTTCCCCTATTGTTAAAATCATAACCAATGGGTTAGTGTAGAAGTGTGTAGTTGATTTTTGTAAGGCTTGTAATGCTTTTCATGTGATATACAGTGTCTGTATAAACATTTTCTTTTGCCTTGAATTGTATTGTTATTATTTACCAAAAGAAAAAATATGTATGCCTGTTAATGTGTTATTTGCTTTTGTGGTTTAATCTTTTTTTTTTTTTCAAGTTAATGTTTTATTGATTTTAAGTAGTGCAGCTCATTTTAAACGGAGTATGTAATCAACAACAAAACTGTTTACAAAACATTTTCATTAAATTGCAATTGTATTCAGTTTTACATCAATTAGAATTAGACCATTAAAAGGATAAGGCTTTATTATACTTCTCAAACAGAAAAAAAAATGGGTCAGCACCAAGCTGGTGGAACAAAACTTAATTTATTCAATGTAGCAACACCATCAAGGTAATGTGGAAACCACAGTACCCGTAACAATGATCAGACCGGTTTCAGCAAAACCTGCCTTACTCAGTGATAACTGAATACAGACATTTTATCTACACAAGGTCACAGGCACAAAAGCCTCCTATTGGTTAATTATAAATGCTCATTTAAACCTGGGGTAAACAAACGAGGGTACCTGTCAAATCTTCGAACGCTCAAAATTCCGAACGTTACATGGTCGAGACCAAACGTTCGAAATTTTGGGTGCTCAAAGATAGACTTTCAGCGGCGCGGTACAGTGCAGATAGGGGGAATTTCCCTTTTCTGCACTGAAGTGTGGTCTCGTAGTTGTTATATTTAAGTAGGGGAGGTGTGGAGGGTGCAGTCCCCCACGTGGGACACTGTTAGTGTTTTTTTCTGTTTTTACTTTATTTTTATTTTATGTTCGAACATCCAAATGTCGAACATGTGGTCTTGACCATGTAATGTTCGACATTTTGGATGTTAGAACATTTAACATGGACCCAACAAACCACCTAGCTTAATTATCCAACTTCTTTCCTTTTGAGTTAATAAAGTATGCCAGCCCAACTTGTTAGTTCTGTCACCCTCAATATGATTAATTATAACCAATCTAAAAACTGTGCTGAGCTGCTTTTGATTGAATGTTTGTATAAAGCACTGGAAACTTTTTTATTCCTGATGTCACTCGTGTTCGGATGTATGAGTATGTAGGGACCTACAGGTGTGACCAACATAAAAGGCGGAACATAACCCAGTCAGTACTACAATTCCCAAAAAAATTTATACCATAAACCATCGCTGTATTCTTACTAGTGAATTGCTTGAACTTGCGCATATACCTTTTATTTATTTTTTTATTTTTACATTTGTTAACTGGGAAAGTCCGACTTGGAATGAAGCCAATTTTCAGTGG